>NC_052614.1:46184610-46330310 GCF_016545825.1 Eucalyptus grandis
TTCTCCATTGTTAATCACAATTAAGTTAGCCCAAGAAAAGGGAAAAAAATAAGAAGAAAAATCGCCATGTGGTCAACGGAGAAAGTGTCAGTGTCAACTTCTCCTATAGCCCTACGAGTATGCACCCCCACGCATTTAACTAATTAAACAAGATAAGATTAGACAGTGAAATAAAGAAATGGGAAAGAGTGAAAAATGGTGATATGATATGCATCTATATAGTTAAAAGCAGGAACTGAAAAAAAGTTGGAAGGAGACAATGTAATAATGAAATGGGAAGGGAAAAGACAAATGAAGGAACCATAGGCAAAGTACGTATGAATTGGGAACGAGTACCGCGAGTCATCTCCTCATAGCTCGCCACCTTGCACGTAGGCCCGGGTTTGACTTCTGACACCAGCCGCAATCTATGGAAACGTCACCAGACTCGCCTAACAGTGGGCATGCATGAATATTGGGTACGTTAATAGCTCTACGTCATCCCTATTTTGAACCATTCAGCAATTAACACCTGTCTTGACGGTCCACGTTGTCTCAGTTCAAAGCTGTGTCTCTCTCCTCTTTATTTTCTTTATCCTCTGTCTCTCTCTTCAAAGCCTTGGCGCACCACTGCAGCTGCTCTAACTTGATGCCCTCTCTACTCTGCAAACCCTCTCTATCCTCTCTCTCCCCTCTCCCCATTAAACTACGTTCCATTACCATTACGAAGTGAAAAAAATTTCCCTTCATTCAAAATGGTTTGCACTCTCCCCCCACTCTGTGCTTAATCAATCTGCTCCCCACTCTCTGAAACTACTAGCAAACCGTTATGCCTCCACCTTCACTGTCCCCAGCCGCCGCACCAACAGCTTTGCCTTTGGCTTCGCACTAAAGCAATTTGCTCTCTCTCTCTCTCTCTCTCTCTCTCTCTCTCTCTCTCTCTCTCCTCCATGAAGTGCTGAATCTGCTAGTGAACCATGACTATGACGCGCCTCTGTTGATTGCCTTCGCCATTGCCTCTCGAGCCACCGTGTCGAGGAAATCTACTAGCAAACCACAATGCCGACGCATCTCCGCCTCTGCAGTCACCTCCTGAGCCACCGCACCTCAACGCTAAATCAATCTGCTCTATCTCCCCTCCACAAAGCACTGAATCTGCTGGAGAACGCCGACCTCGATGCCGACACGCCTCCGCTTCCACCGTCGCCTCCCCGACCCGCCATCGTGTTTTTCCCTCATCCTCCCGACCTCAGCACTGTTCTCTCTTTCTTTTCTCCGCAAAGCACACCTACTCGTGAACGGCAACACCACCAATGTCGTCGACGCCATTGCCTCCTAAGCCCCGCCATCGCCGATCAAAGCCCCATTGGCAGCTCTGATACGTCCTCCGCATCTCAAAGGTTAGGGTTTTCTATGGATTTTGCTCAATAGAGTTTTAACTTCTGTTATAATTTGCTTATCTGTTTATTGAAGTGAAACGTAGATGAACTTCATTTCATAGATGAAGAATCCCTTGCCACCAGGTTTTTATGGCTTATATGTGAGTCAATGGAGCAGGTCTTCCAAGCTCTATAATCTCATTGTCTTTGGACAAAAAAGTTCATAAAATTGCTAGGTTTGCCTTAAATTGTGTTGATCTGGAGTATTGGCTGAGAAAGATGCACGATTCTTTGAAAGTATCAAATGAACTATGATAAGTTTGTTGATTCTTTGAAAGTATCAAATGAACTATGATAAGTGTATTGGAAGTTTGTTTGAAAATAAATTAAGTGTATGTTTCCTTGTCCCACATAGAAAAAGTGGGAGGAAGTAGACCAATTAAGTGTGAAGGTTTCTTTAGCATACCTAAAGAAATGATTGGGTATGGGCTAGACCTCACCATATCCACGTGTGGGTGCACGATTTTGTCGCACTTATCATTGCTCACCCTTTTGAGCTCCTTACCCAGTGAAGTTTTTGTCCTACCCCGGGTCAAGGATTGGAGGCGGCGGCATCGCAAGGTGAGAAGAGAGATAGAAATTTTCTTGCTTGCACTTGCATCAATCTTCAGGTGTCTTTATTGCATATGAACACTCACGTTAATTTAAGTGCCCTAGAATGACGAAGATCAATTCTTTCTCTATGCACTTGTCTTCATTATACAGCCCAAGTGAGTCTGTAATTTTACCCTCACCCTAAGACAAAGCAGAAGTTATTGCCATAGCTTAGAGCGCCGGCTGAAGATGAAGACTCAAGAGTCTAAATAACGGTGCTTCGATTGAACTTGCCTAGGTCAGTTCCTCAAGCAACAAAAATGAAAAAACTAGGGGTATAAAAAGCAGCGTACCTGATAAAAGCAAGGTCAAATGCCCATAAATGAAAAGTTGGGATAAAAAATAGGGGCATGAAAAAGCAGTGTGCCTGGTAAAAGCATGGCCAATGCTCCCAACAAAAAAATACAGTCAATTGTACTCCCAAGAGAAGTTGCTGTTGTGGTTCGATTGATAGAGCCTCCATTTGACAGTCAGAAGAAAGACCAGTGACAAATGCCAAGACAGTCACCAATTCTCACCCTCTTACACATGAGTCAAGTCTACATTGCATCCCATTGTAAAGTCTCTTCAGACTATGGCACTTCAATTAACGTAGGATTTCATATGTCTATAAACATCACTCGAAGAAGTACAAGCAAGATTACTCTATCTCTTTTCGCAGGGTTCTTGACTTGTAAACCTGAAGATGATTGTGCAACATTTTCGTCCATCAACTTCGACCTTAATGGTCCCCTTTGATGAGCCGCTGACCAAGTCTTCATCACAATTTCAACAAATACCTCTCACATTGGTAAAGTTGTACCACTTGCAAGAATACTCGGACCTCTGCTGACATGGTGATAGTGAGATAGTGTGGTCCTTATAAATCTTGCATCAATGGTCAGAATAGCCTTTTCCATGAGAGTGAGCGAAAAGTCCTTTCAGACTAAAAGTCCCTCATTTGGCATGCTCAAGACATCTACATTCTAAATGAAAGTTGTCTTTCAAAATCTTCCCCAGTGGAATTCGTATGATGAAAAACTGACCAAGTTGTCATGCATGAATCCCATTTGAACTCATGAATTTACAGCATATATAATCATGTGTGCTTATTGTGCAAATAACAGACATACTCTCAGAGATCAGAGATATTGCCAGGTAAGCATATCCCTATCCCCATTTGTCTTAAAGTACCTACCATTGTCCAGGTACTCTCTTCTTGTCACTCAACCTATTCGAGTCATCCCTTGAGTTTGGGTGCTTGCAACTGACTAAGTATCCCCTTGTCTCTAAGTACCCACCACTTGCCGGGTACTCCCTCTTAACGACACTCGACTTGTCTGAGTTGTCCTTAGAGTATTGATACTTGCAACTGTCCAGGTATCCCTTTGCCTTTAGGTACCTCCCACTGTCTAGGTACCCTCCTATCGACACTCGACCTAGTCGAGTCGTCTTCGGAATTTAGATGCTTAAGACTAACCAAGCATCCCATTGTCCATGAGTGCCTATCATCATCTGGGTACTCTCCCTTATTGACACTCAACCTACCTGAGTTGTCCCCAAATAATATTAGTAGATGTTCAAGCATTCCACTGCGTTGTGCACCTGCGGTTACCCAGGTATGCTCTCTTATCATCATGACACTTGGACTTGCCTGAGTGGTCCCAAATCATATCATTAAATACTTGTGTTCATCCAAGTATTCCAGTACTTTGTACACCTGCGGCTACCCAGGTGTTCCAGCCCTTTTAAGTGCATGTGGCCATCCAAGTAAGCCTTGTGCTACATTCAAGTTTATGTTACCAGGAGGTGAGAGATCTTCATGAATATCCAAGATACGTCCTTGATATTCCCATTACCAGGAGGTGAGAGACCTTCATGAATATGCGAGGCACATCCTCGATATTCCCTTTTACCAGGAGGTAAGAGACCTTCATGAATATCCCAGGTATGTCCTCGATATTCCCCTTTACACCTTCATGAATATCCAAGGTACGTCCTCGATATTCCAACTACCAGGAGGTGAGAGACCTTCATGAATATGCAAGGCACGTCCTTGATATTCCCAATTACCAGAAGGTGAAAGACCTTCATGAATATGGGAGACCCATCCTCGATATTTCCACATACTAGGAGGTGAGAGACCTTCACGAATATCTCCGGTACGCCCTTGATTCTTCCTTCAGAGTTTTGTACTTGTGATCATCCAAGTACCCCTTCAATACTTGTGAACATCCAAGTATCCTCCAAGAGTTTGTACTTGTAATCATCCAAGTACCCCTTCGATGCTTGTGAACATCCAAGTATCTTCCAAGAGTTTGTACTTGTGAACATCCAAGTATCTTCCAAGAGTTTGTACTTGTGATCATCCAAGTACCCCTTCGATACTTGTGAACATCCGGGTTGTTAGGGAAATCCCTTATGATGTTTTGAAGATGACAAAATAAATCAAAAGCTACTAACATGTTTGATGGTTGAGTAATAGACTATGCAGATGATATAACGTGTAAAAGATATTATCAAAGTCTATACTTGGAAGAACCGGAAGGCCGGACTCTATACGGAAGCGAACTAGAAGACAGACTCTATGCTGGCGAATATGTTCAAACTCAGATTGTAAAGTCTATTGCACTCAGACTCAGATTGTAAAGTCTATGGCTCTCAGACTTTACATCCAGATTCGACAGAACGTAATTCAAGCCCAATCATATAACGGCTAGTGATCTGGTTTGGATTCCACATCAATATTGATTTAATTGACTCAATCTAATTAATTGACAATTGGATCTTGAAAACAAGATCTTTCTATACGAAGGAGCTTTACTTATGGAAACCAAGATTCTGTTTGTATGGGCGATCGGAATCAATTTGGGATTCTATCTTTGTCACTCAACGGCTACCAAATCTTCTAGATACAGAGCTGTCCAATGGGTATATTGGAAGACGATCCTCAAGATACTGTCCAACGGCTAGTTTGGAAGTGGAGAAGTATTTAAGGAGATGAAGGACCGATGAGCAAGTAAGAGACGGAGCGTAGAATTTATAATTCCAAAGTCTGAGCGACCTTCGATCATACACTTGTCTTTGGTGAGCTTAAACGTTTGTGATCGTGAGAGAAATACCAAAAGAGTGACTTAGTGAGATAGTGTAATCTACTAAGCGTTTGCACTCGAAGTTGTAATCTCTTGTTGATTGCATAGTGGAATCCAGCCAAGAAGGCTGTTAGCGTGGGAGAGTGGACGTAGGCTTGGATTAAGCCGAACCACTATAAACCTTGTGTTCTTATTCTCTTCCCTAACTCATTTGTTTTACTCGAAGTTTATTTTACTCCGCATATATTTGCCAAGATTTATTTTAAACACCTATTCACCCCCCTCTAGGTGTTCATTCTAGCACTCTCAATTGGTATCAGAGCTTTTATAATGATCATATTTTGTTTGATATTTAATATATCCTTGGTTGATTGAGATTTTATAATGATCATATTTTGTTTTATTGAAGAAAGAATCGTATGATTTGTTTTTGTGATTCATAAGTTGAGATTTGATTTAATACGTGTGATCATTTTGTTAAGAGACAAATGAATTTATTTGGCTTGATTTTATACTCTCAGATTTAATCATATTTTGCAAAGTGAAAATCTATTTTACGTGATGATGCAAGATATTCTTAGATATTCAAAGATTTTATTCTCTCTGTTTTTATGGTACTATGACTAAGTGAGAATTTATTTTTAAAAATATCATTGTGCATAATATTCTTTCTTTGAATACTTTGTTATGATGAATTAAGAAAGAATATTTGTTTATGGAGATTTTATATTTTGCTCTAACGTCATGGAAGGATCCAAATTGATGGATACCAAAGGAAATGAGTTGATTGCAGGAAATTCAATAAGGCAAGAATGATTACAAATCTACGCAGATTTTGGTGCAATAAGAAAAGAATCTCAGGCGAAGATTGGTAATATTTTTTTTAATCAATGGTATATTTGAAACATATACCTGGGTAAGAGAATTTTTTTTTTTTCATCCTACCTTGCAAATCTCTACGTGCATTTTGGATGATTGTTTATTATATTGCAAATATCTTTTGTCATAAATATAAGGCATTGCAAGTTATTACTTGATTTGGCACGTGATAAAAATATCAACTTTCTTTCTGCAAAATAATTTAATGATATATTTTTGAGATTATGCTTAAAGAAATACCCTTGATCTTGAAAGATATTATTGCATATTTATGGATATTCTTGCTATATTCTTAGAAGATATATCATATCTAGCAAGTTTGATCCGCAAATCAAAAGAAGATATTACGTGACATTTTTGCAAAGATTATTATTTGTTATATAAGAATTTGCAGGTCACAAAAGAATCTTCCGTATGGATTTTGGAAAACTCAATCAGAAAATCATGGAGATTCTATCCTATCTTTTGAAGGTTTAAAAATTCCATTCCTTGTGCAAAATTTTTGCTTATTGAGGAAATCCCTTATGCATCGTACAAAAGGTTGAGTAGTTCTGAATTTTAATAATTGATAATTTCATATATGCTATTCAATTATTTATTTGAAGAAAGGGCATTATATATTATGTGGATATTATTACAGCTTATTTGTGCAAAAAGTTGGTTAAGTTGATGCAGGTTGAATTCGAGACGAGCTTGATTGAAGAAAATAAATCTTTTTCTCGAATTTCAAAATGCAAGTGATCGTTGCGGATATTGTTGCTACAAAGGAAATATTGGAAAAATATTCTGTTTAACATGCACAAGCCACAATTGTTTCTATCCGCAAATATTGTCATGATCACAGGGAGAAATCGAATCAAAAAGAAAATGAAAAGAATCGTGATCATCTCAAAAAGGCAACAAATTGAGGGGAGCATTGATCAATTATGGAAAAATCTTTTGGATTGATTGTGATCTTATTATGGATGGAAGGAAAGGTAAATGTGTCAGAATTTAAGTTCTACAAAATCCGGTTAGTGCATCTTTTATTACCTTTTGTCATTAACAAATCTCTTATTGATATTATCATTTTATTATGACAAAAGGTACGTGAATTTTATGATTCATCCGTGATTTTTATTGGATATTTTCTAATATGATCGAAGTGAGCTATATTGCATATCTTTAATATTCGATTTACTTTATAAAAGCTGATTTTTGGAAATTGTGATTCATGCGAGATATTTGTTATCATTCTCTACGTGATACTTTTTCCATTATTATCGTTTTTTGATTATGACAAAAAGGGGGAGAAGATATGAATATGCATATGTGTTGATTGGTTGATATTATTTATTGCATAATATTGAGCTACGATTATTTTTCTATATATTGTTATGCTCAATCTATTTGCTATCTTCTAATATCCTTTGATTTAAATTAATATTTTTAAAAGCATGTTTACAAATCTGCATATTCAGATATTGTTTTGTCATCATCAAAAAGGGGAGATTGTTAGGAAATCCCTTATGATGTTTTGAAGATGACAAAATAAATCAAAGGCTACTAACATGTTTGATGGTTGAGTAATAGACTATGCAGATGATATAACATGTAAAAGATATTATCAAAGTCTATACTTGGAAGAACCAGAAGACAGACTCTATACTGAAGCTGAACTAGAAGACAGACTCTATGCTGAAACAAAATATGTTCAGACTCAGATTGTAAAGTCTATTGCACTCAGACTCAGATTGTAAAGTCTATGACTCTCAGACTTTACATCCAGATTCGACAGAACGTAACTCAAGCCCAATCATATAATGGCTAGTGATCTGGTTTTGATTCCACATCAATATTGATTTAATTGACTCAATCTAATTGATTGACAATTGGATCTTGAAGACAAGATCTTTCTATACGAAGGAGCTTTACTTATGGAAACCAAGATTCTGTTTGTATGGGCGATCGGAATCAATTTGGGATTCTATCTTTGTCACTCAACGGCTACCAAATCTTCTAGATACAGAGCTGTCCAATGGGTATATTGGAAGACGATCCTCAAGATACTGTCCAACGGCTAGTTTGGAAGTGGAGAAGTATTTAAGGAGATGAAGGACTGATGAGCAAGTAAGAGACAGAGCGTAGAATTTATAATTCCAAAGTCTGCGCGACCTTCGATCATACACTTGTCTTTGGTAAGCTTAAACGTTTGTGATCGTGAGAGAAATACCAAAAGAGTGACTTAGTGAGATAGTGTGATCTACTAAGTGTTTGCACTCGAAGTTGTAATCTCTTGTTGATTGCATAGTGGAATCCAGCCAAGAAGGCTGTTAGCGTGGGAGAGTGGACATAGGCTTGGATTAAGCCGAACCACTATAAACCTTGTGTTCTTATTCTCTTCCCTAACTCCTTTGTTTTACTCGAAGTTTATTTTACTCCGCATATATTTGCCAAGATTTATTTTAAACACCTATTCACCCCCCTCTAGGTGTTCATTCTAGCACTCTCACAGGTATCCTCTAAGAGTTTGTACTTGTGATCATCTAAGTACTATCTCCCAACAAACAGATGCCCTGAGAAAGGTCGGCACATCTCCCATCAAGGCGATCGAAGAAATGTTTGGGTCCTAGACAAACAACTTATTGCTCTAACAGGCGACCGAAGAAAGATTTGGGTCCTGAGAAGGCAATTCCCCGTCAAGGCGACCGAAGAAAGGTTTGAGTCCTAGACAAACCACTTATTGCTCTAACAGGCGATCGAAGAAAGATTCGGGTCCTCGGAAGGCAATTCCCCGTCAAGGCGACCGAAGAAAGGTTCGAGTCCTAGACAAACCACTTATTGCTCTAACAGGCGACCAAAGAAAGATTCGGGTCCTAGGAAGGCAATTCCCCGTCAAGGTGACCAAAGAAAGGTTTGGGTCCTAGACAAACAACTTATTGCTCTAACAGGCGACCGAAGAAAGGTTCGGGTCCTAGACAAACCACTTATTGCTCTAACAGGCAACCAAAGAAAGGTTCGGGTCCTGGGAAAGCAATTCCCCATCAAGGCGACCGAAGAAAGGTTCGAGTCCTAGACAAACAACTTATTGCTCTAACAGGCGACCAAAGAAAGGTTTGGGTCCTGGAAAAGCAATTCCTTGTCAAGGCGACTGATAAAGGTTCGGGTCCTAGACAAACCACTTATTACTGTAATAGGCGACCGAAGAAAGATTCGGGTCCTAGACAAACCACTTATTGCTCTAATAGGCAACCGAAGAAAGGTTCGGGTCCTAGACAAACCACTTATTGCTCTAACAGGCGATCAAAGAATGGTTCGGGTCCTGGAGAAGCAAACTCCTCATGTCACTAGGTAAGATGACGCCTTGATACTTGCCAAACTCAGGGTTCACACCCTATCCCACTCACTTCTGATAAGTAACTACATGTATCTTCTTATGTCTTAGTATGTGTAATGTTATATTGTTCATTTTCTGCATAGGACACTAAGTCCCAAATAAGATATAATCCATTGCATATGTATAGACAAAATTTAGGTATTAGGTTTGTTTTTTAATGCAACCTTTGCGAACTCACCTTCATAGAGGGGCGGCTATTGACACCTAAATTTTAATTATGATTTTTAAATTAGGCCTTAGTCTCTTTTAATCTTTGTTTTTCCATTTTCTGATAATAAATAATAAATAACAAAAACAACAAAAAATTAATAAAAACAACAAAACAAAAAAGAGAAAAAAATAGAAACGACAACCAAAGGCTAGGTCGACAAGCCCAACCCCTTCCCTTTTATTTTTCTCTTGCCCGGCCCCATGGCCCGGCCCACGCGACTCAACCGGCCCCTCTTTTTGCCCCTTTTGTCTTCTTCCTCATCTGTCTTCTTCCCCAACCGGATAAGCAGCATGCGCCGAAGACGAAGACGCGCGACGCTGGAATGGAGTGGACGCATCTTCAATGCAAGGCGGCCTAGCTAGAGCCACCTCAGCGGATGAGACACCGGTTCGGCCGGCGGAGGCCGTTCGGTGCACGAAGATCGGCGGTCGAAGCTTCGTCAACCGGCCGCCCCCTTGCTTATAAATAGCAGGCCACAAGCTCCGTCGAAGGACACGGCGAACTCGGAGATCTTCCCTTAACAGACTTCAGGGGAAATCGAAGAGCGAGCACGCGAGAGAAATCGGGTCACGAGCTCGAACAACCTCCCTCCGAGAGACTTCGGGGGAGGCCGGTAACAAGCGAGCTCGAGGGGGAGAAATCCGAGCGGGTGGAGGCTGAGCGAGAGAGGAATCGGAAGGCGAAAGGCCAGATCTGAGGGGAGAAGACTCGCCGTCACCGACGCAACCGCCGCTTCGCCATCATTTCGACGATGTTCTTGCTGCTGTTGCGGCTGCCACTCGAGCCGTGCTGCCAATGCCACATCGAGATCTCGGGAGTTGAGGGGCCGTCGTTGCTGCCCTGTCGTCGTCAACGCCACCATTCGCCGCCACATCTCGCTATTGCTATATCCAGGTAAACATCGACGCTCGCCACCCGTCCTCGTCGCCTCGAGCCACCGCGGGATCCAATCCTCGGTTGGGCTCTGTCCACCGTTCCCCTCTGCATCTCCATCCGTCACTACCCTCGTGCTACCACACCGCATCCTCTTACCCTTTGTTGTCTTTGTGTCTTGCTGTCACTACCGCCGAGTGACATCACGGCTCCCCCTCGGCGCCGTGAATCGTCGAGCTCTAGGGTTCGCGAAGCCGGGCCGTCGGGTCGGGTAGGATTTCGCGGGACCGGGTCGTCGGGTCGGGCGGGTCATTTTCAAACGATGGGTTGCTGGGCCGTGGTTAAAAGAGAAAGAAAAAAAAAATGAGTCCGGTCTCAAGGTGGACAACCCGGGTCGGATCCAACCAGGGGATCCGGCCGGGTCATTTTAATATTATAATATAATGTAATATATTTAAAATAAAAAATATAATTTATTTTCCAGAAAATAAAAAAAATAAAAAAGATCCATAGTTTCCCAAAAAAAACCAAAATTCAGAAAAAAGCCAAAAAGACTTATTTTCCAAAAAATAGTAAAAAATCCAAAAATCCCTTTTATTTTCCAAAAAAAAAAAAAAAAAAGGTCCCAAAGATGTTTTTCTCCACGAATGCATGGAAAATCCCTCAAATATCAAAAAACCTCAGGGTTTAAACAAGATTAGGTATCAAAAGGGCATTAGTGATTAACTAGTGTAATCAAGTCACCGATCCTAATTTCTCTGGTTGCGCAGGAGCAAGTATTTCTCCCGATACTTTGTTTGGGTTTCTAATCGACCCACCCCAAACCGATTAGTGGCGACTGTTTTAAAATTAACTTACAGGTTAAAAAAACTTGGACCATTAAGTCGTGAATTGGTGGACTTGGGAGAGTCCAGGCTAAAAGACCTAGCCGAACCATTAGCCTCCGCAAGGCGCCCGCCCCGATCGGGCGCCGAAAAAAAAGAGGTCGCAACAAGCATGCGCGTGGTTTTGTTTATTTTTTCAACTTCTTCTGAATAGATGCCTTTGTTCATCTGTGCAATTTTCGAAAGGATACGTTTGTTTATTTTTGCAATTTTTCACGAAAAGTTGCCTATGTTTTTAAGACAATTTTATATATACATGTTAGTTTTCAGAAGAACAGTGTGTGTAATCATTTTATCTTTTCGAGCCTTCTTTCTAAAAAAAAATGAGAGCCATCTTTTCAATTGTTTCCTAGAGAGATCCTGGATAAATACTGAAATTGTTGTCTAGTATTCTCATTTTGAGACTTTTTGTATCAAATTAATGACCAGTTATTGTGGGGCAAATAAATTCTTAAAGAAAGTGATATCATATCTCAAAGTCCGACTTGATTACTCTAAAAATCCGACTTCATTGTTCTACCCAATTTGAAGCCATATTTTCCCAACAAAGTGTAGATCGCATATTAAGTCTATTTACATAGCATATTTTGATCCAATCAAATAGCTTGATCAAACTCTATGCCATCCAGTCTAAGAGATTCTTTGTATCGAAGTTTGCCACCTAGTATAAAGTCATCTTTGCACTCTAGAATTCATTTTTTTCATGTCAAAGAAAATGTATTATCTCATAATCATTCTTTTCTTGTTCAAGATCCAAAATACTAAGGGTGCACATAACAAAAACTGAATGCATTCTACTTTCTATTGATCAAAATACTAAATCCGAAATAGAAAAAGCCTATTTCTCCAAAAACTTCTTCCGTTGAGCAGGTAATGCTTTGAGAAGGGTCCACATAGCTTGTCTGTGCAACTGTTGCAAGCATCAAAGTTGAGATGGAGCAGGTAATACCAATAAATAAATAAATAAATAAAACAAAATAACTTATTATGCAGGCATCTCCTGGGAATTCCCTTAGCAAAACCTTTTAAATTGTTTCCACAATGCTTTGCTGCTATTGAAATGGACATAACTTGCTCTTAGGGAATGTTAGCCAACTCGTTGGAACTCTATTACAATCTTCTTCTTCTTGTGATATGCATTTTTTCGGTGTGTAGGTGATGGACATCTTTTAGGTTTTTTTATTGGTATTTTTATTTTAGATAATTGCAATCACTTTGACATTGCTAAGTGTTGTAAGATAGATGGTTGCATCTCTTGCATTCCCACCAAATTGAGGAAATTGGAAAGCTGCACATAGGTGATAAACTGTAAGGGTAGCCTTTAAATCAAATCTTTAAGAACGCCTAAAGTGGTTTAGCAACTATATTTAAAAATGCCTTTTAAATTAAACACGTTACCTTTTGAATTAAACACATTAACAAAGATTGAATTTTCTTCTTCTTCTTCTTCTTTCTGTTATTGCTAGACGTGCAACTCAAATGTCAAGATGGGTTGTACCTATGGTAGCGAATGGTACATCTTAAGATAAGTGTAACTGAAAAATATCATGCATAACTGCACCTTCTTTTATGAGCAACATGATATTTGTGAATGTATGTTAAAAGTAGCATCTGTTTGGCTTCTGGTCATTCTCTATACAGTTCACCATTTTAAGAATTAGCATTATAACAGAAGCCTTTGGAAACTGATATAGATTAATCTTGAGATTTTTTCCTTTCCTTGTCCCAAATAGATTAATCAATGACTTGAAGCAATACTCTTTTCTCCTGAACATAACTGGAAGATCTTTATACGTACTAGCATAACAGCCCCCTGGGCAACCATCTCCCTCTAGTTTGGTTTGAAGGAAGCTTTTTGGTGCATATTTAGGATTTAATTACTGATAACCTATTTGGATTGGGGTTTGTAGTCGAAATGCAAGAAGTATTAATATAAATATCTGAAGTAGGCTTTGAAGAGGGTTCTCTGATGCATGACTAATGCTCGTTGATAACCTTTTTGGCTAGAATTTTATGAGAATCAATGAATGGAGCAACTGATATCTATTCCAATTGTTAGTTGCATAACTACTTACTCAACAGCAGGGGATCTGGTTGTAAAAACATGTAATGAATCTTGGGTCACATACCTCAACAGAAAAGATATTTGACTTGTTAAATTTGGTCTCTTGGTGTCTTAGTGAAACAGATGAATTCATGTGATATAAGGGGAGTGTAACTACAGTTCTGAAAAGGGACTATGGATTCAAGTAGAAGATTTCAGTTACAATAGAATTTGAGACCTACACAACGATATAAAATGAAAATGCAAAGCATTTATAATGTAGAATTTAAGATTTTATTTGCGTCACTATACATTGGTGATAGGAAAGTCCATGAATAGTTTTTTTCTCGTTAGACAGAGGGAATCTAATTTTTCTGATTTTTGTTTTAAACATTTCGAAATTCACAGAACGTATTTCGAGATCTTAGCAAGTGTAATTTCCAACTAGTTTTACCACTTTTGCATTTTTCCTTGCTCTTGAATCTTTAAACCATTTTTTTTTTTGAGCAAGTATCTTTAAACCATGTTAACAGCTGCAATTTTATGTGTCTCCATGTTTTTCTAGTTTTTCTTCCACAGACAATACGTTTCATAGCGTGATTAGCGAGCTGAGGGAGTTGTCGCCTATTGAGCTATCCACTCTTCCTCTTATACACAAGGTATTGCTCTCACACCCCCCTTCCTCTTCCTCCCTCTCCCTCTCTCATACTTTTAGCTACACTGTTCCATCTTCCTGCGGCTACTGGTGTTTGAGGTGAAAACATAAGGAGGGCTTCATGAGGATAGCTGGTCCCTTTGCGATTACTACTTTTGAATTCAGATTGAGTTACGGGTTCCTCTCCATTTCGGTCATCTTGCAAAACAACCCTAGTGGGTATATTTATGTGCATGGTGATGCTTTATTTTAGCTACTTAACACTTGTTTGACATAATAAGGAAAGAAGGTTATAGACTCTCTCTTTCTCTCACACGAATGCACGCACGCACACATGCATATAGGCACAGCTCCCTTAAAGGCACAAATGAAGAATTCTTCTTGATTGTGATCACTGATGGTACTTACTTAGTTGCAATTAGAATCCCTTTGCGATTTCCATATTTATGTACTTTGTAGTAGTTTCACTCTTCATTATTACTTGGAGGATGCCTATTTATTTATATTAAGGCTAGAAAAGTTCTGCCTTTTCTGTTTCCATTTAGTAAAAAGCTATTAGTTTCAGGTCTCTCCTCTTCCATTTACTTATAATCTTATGGATTACTCAACTTATCTCTGTTGATTTCTGTTAACTTTGCCAGTCCAATGGACATCAATGTAGGTGTGGTCATGGTAGGCCTTTTATTTGGAGTGTATCCGATATTTAGTCTACCTAAATGAACTATTAAATTATAACGTTTCTGCAATTTATGTTATTAGTTTTGTTCTTCCAATATCATGCACACACATATCATTGTGGGCCAATGTAGGTCGATATGATATTTGCGTTCAAGGTTTAAGCATAAGCTCAGATTAATTTTCATGACATTCCAAATTTTTAGTGCCTCCGACGCCTGTACAATGAGAGATGCATAATGCATGGGTTCAGCAGCTCGAAGCACTTTTCAACCATCCTTGCGGTTGTCATGAGAATGGGTCATGATTTGAGAAGGGGTGTCACTTGGAAGATCATCGCAGCAGCCAACTCAGGGATTGCAATAATTGTCAACACTTATTGAGACCAACATTTGCTACTTCTGTCCCTCTCGATTTGTCAATTTCTCTTGCTTTTTGTTCAAGTGTGAACACTTTGGAAACTATGTCTCCCAATTTAATCTTAATTGATCTACTTAAAGGAAACTATAGTCTCCCTTGAATGTTAATCTTAATATGCTTAAGCTTGCAATATAGAGTACAACTTCATGAATCGCTGAAGAGCAATACTATAGCCACTAGTGAGGAAGTTCAAAATTGTCCTTTTGTTTTGTGCAGCTAGATTTGCAAGTATTCTTACTGACTTCGATCCTTGCTTGCTTGTAATTCTTACATGAATTTAGTGCACATGGACCCAATGCATTTGGATCATAGAGTACAGAGAAGTCAGTTGACTTTCACTAGGTCTAGTATCTTGGTTTCTAATTCTTAGTCCTTCATTTCTCTATATTACAAAGTCGCATGATACGTCCACAAGCTCCAACACACATGTTGATATGTCCACAAGCTTAAAGTTCATCCAACGAGTCCAACATCTAGAACAACTGAAAGTCCAACACAAATGGACGCACCAAGAGCGAAATGATAAACCAAGCTAGAAACATCTAGGGAAATAGAGTCCCAAGAGTGGGGAGGAGAAAGCCTACGAGGTAATTGATACTGTTGTTCTTGTCTCGTGTTCGAACTTGTGCACCGAATGGCATTTGAGTTTTGAGAAGACGGCTGTGAAGAAAAACCACACTAACAAATATGCTTAGAACAAAAGTTTCCTTATCGCTTGAGCACCGGCAAGCGGTTTAGTGTTGTGTTTAGTTCACAAATGGAGTTCTTGTGGTGCCACCCGTTTACATATTCAACAAGGACAAAAGAAAGAAACAAGAAAAGAAACCGCAATAGTAGGACAGAGTAGAGTGAAGAAATGCAGACGGAACCCCCAAAAAGAGCAACTCCATGCATCCAAAATGAATAATTTGAACAATATGACTTCACTTTTGTACAGACACCAAAAGTATGTCACGTATTCTTTTCACTATCTTTTCAAACTAAACTGTGATTCACCTCCTTTGCATATTCTCCCAGCCACATCTCTCCAGCTTCCAAAGCATACCTGCGTTGCCCCTACGTCGTAGGAGGAACTTTTGAGTGACGGAGGTTGCGAATATTCCCCAAATTCTTTCAAAGCCATCTACCAGGGATGCTATGGGGCTCGCTGTCTTCCAGAACTCTATGTACACAGTGGTAGACAAAAGCAGGACGTGGGATGACCATCTCTTTACCTATAAGGCGTTCTACTTTATCCAAAGGTATGTGGATTCCTTTGAGTCATCTAAATTCATTGACTCTATCAGTGACATCCTCTTGCTCAGTCTGTCGTGCTTCTTCAACCTAGCCTTGAAGGAGTCGAAATCCCAGCTCTTACTGATTCCTAACTGCCATTTTCTCTCACTTATGTCTTGTAACATTAGTCATCAGCAATCAGTAAAGGCGAGCAGATTTTGGCAGACGCGTCTTTAACATGATAGCTCGATTTATCCAGTGACAGGAGGCTTCCTGTTTACCTCAGACCTGCAACAACACACCACGTCATCTATGTTTTGGCATGAATTTACCACTATGGAGTTCTTTTTACTATTGTAGAGGTGCTGGTTGGGTGGAAGTGGCGGTTAAAAAATGACAGAAAGTGCTCTCGAGTTTAACTAAGCCAGTATTCGCCCATTCACCAACCCATCCGAAGTCATGATGAGCTCTCTTCCAATCAGAAACAAAAACAGAAATATCAAACAAAGGCAAGCTTGAAAGCATTTGAGGTCGGTAGTGGGGATATCTTACTTCGCTGTTTTTTGGCAATTGGAACAAGCCACTGTAGAGTCTTCTCCATCTCAACTTTGATGTCTGCAACAGAGAGTTGCACAGAGACAAGCTTTATGGACCCTTCTCAAAGCATTACCTGCTCAACGGAAGAAGCTTGAGAAATAGACTTCGAATTTAGTATTTTGGATCAATAGAAAGTAGAATGCATTCAGTTTCTTGAACAAGAAAAGAATGATTATGAGATAATACTTTTTCTTTGACATGAAAAGAATGAATTCTAGAGTGCAAAGATGACTTTATACTAGGTGGCAAGCTCTGATACAAAAAATCTCTCAAACTGGACGGCATAGAGCTGGATCAAGCTACCAGATTGGATCAAAATATGCTCTGTAAATAGACTTAATATGCGATCTACACTTATCATAGTTCATTTGATACTTTCAAAGAATCGTGCATCTTTCTCAGCCAATACTCCAGATCAACGCAGTTTAAGGCAAACCAAGCAATTTTATGAACTTTTTTCCAAAGACAATGAGATTATAGAGCTTGGAAGACCTGCTCCATTGACTCACATATAAGCCATAAAAACCTGGTGGCGAAGGATTCTTCATCTATGAAATGAAGTTCATCTACGTTTCACTTCAATAAAAAAATAAGCACATTATAACAGAAGTTAAAACTCTACTGAGCAGAATCCGTAGAAAACCCTAACCTTCGAGATGCAGAGGACGTATCGGAGCCGCCAATGGGGCTTTGACAGGCGATGGCGGGGCTCAGGAAGCGACGGCATCGACAACGTCGGTGGCTTTGGCGTTCACGAGCAGGGGCGCTTCGCGGAGAAAAGAAAGAGAGAACAGTGCAGAGGTCGTGAGGATGAGGGAAAAACGCGACGGCGGGTCAAGGAGGCGGAGGTGGAGGTGGAGGCGCGTCGGCGTCAACGTCGGCGTTCTCTAGCAAATTCAGCGCTTTGCGGAGGGGAGAGAGAGCATATTGATTCAGCGCTGAGGTGCAGCGGCTCGGGAGGCGACTGCAGAGGCGGAGGCGCGTCGGCGTCGTGGTTCGCTAGCAGATTGCCTCAACAGGGTGGCTCGAGGAGGCAATGGCGGAGGCAACCGACGGAGGTGCGTCGGTGTCATGGTTCACTGGCAGATTCAGCACTTCACGGAGGAGAGAGAGAGAGAGAGCAGATTGCTTCAGTGCGGAGCCGGAGGCAGAGCCGTCGGCAGCGGGGGGACGGCGGAGGTGGAGGCATGAGCGCGGAACCACTTGCTGGAAATTTTTTCTCCGTAACGGGACGGAGTTTAACGGGGAGAGGGGCAAGAGAGGATAGAGAGGGTTTGCAGTGGAGAGAGGGCATCAAGTCAGAGCAGCTGCAGTGGCTCGGCGGGCCACTTTTAAACTGAGACGACGTGGACCGTCGGGACTGGTGTCAATCGCTGAATCGTTCAAAGTACAGATTATATGGAGCTGATAACATGACCCATACCATCTCCTCATAGCTCCCAACGATGCACATAGGCCCGGGTTTGACTTCCGACACAAGTCGCAATCTATGGAAACGTCACCAAACTCGCCTAACAGTGGGCATGCATGAATATCGGGATGCCATCCGTTTGGTATGGCACCTTGCAGTGATTCGCAGTGAGACAGTTCCAATGCGCACGACCTCCTATGTTTTGATAGCCTTCTACGTTTTGATAGCTCGGGTGAACTTTCCGGTGAACTTTCCGTGGACCTCCAGTTCCCACTTGATAAAAGCGAGTTTGGTAAATCGGGCAAACACCGCAGTGATCTACAGTCTTTTACATGCAACCACCTCAACCTATCCAGTTTTGATAGTTTAGGTAACCTTTCAATCGAGCTGCATGTCATCATAAGTAACTCCTTCAACGACTCGATTTCTCCCAAATCTCGAATCTCAATTAGCTGAGGGCACCCAAAGATTTTAGCTGTTCGAGCCTCCGTAAGCTTGATAGACCCAATATCAACAGCAAATTACAGCCCTGCACATTCAAAGAGTGGAGGCTCTCTAGCTGTTCAATAACGATCTCTCTTAAACCGCATCCATTGAGTGATAACTCAGACAAATATCTCAATTTGGAAGAGAGTGATTGTAGTATCGGTGACTTGACACGCTTTAATTCCAAACTACGAAGACCTAAAGGAAGCCTTGGGAGAGATTGAGGATGGTCACAATTTAATGAAAATGACGAAAGCTGAGGAGGCAATATGAGAGATTGAGGATCATCACAACATATGGAAAAATATGAAAGCTGAGGAGGCAGTGTAAGAGATTGAGGATCATCACTAGAAGATATCCATAGTGTTGAAAGCTTAGGAGGCCATTTCATGTCCATATTTCTACTACCACCGTACGCCAACCTTTCAAGATTCTCCAACATCCCAATGGCCTTTGGTAGCTCTCTTATCTTACTCCGGCTCATGTCTAAATAATTTAGCATTTTAAGGCATCCGATAGAATCAGGCATTTCGATAATCTCTAAATCCGATAAGCCTAAGTAAAACAAAGATTCCAGTCCTCCAATGGATTTTGGTAGCACCGTTACCTGAGTTTGTTCCAAGTTCATCCTCTCCAAGCTTTTGAGATCTCCAATAGAATCAGGTAACTCTCTTATCTTGCTGTGACTCATTTCTAAGGAATTCAATCTTTTAAGATATCCAATAGATGCAGGCAACGCAATAATCTTTGTAGAGGACAAGCATAAGTATCTTAATGACTCTAGTCCTCCAATGGCGTCCGGTAGCTCCCTTATTTGAGTTTGCATTAGGTTCAATTCCTCCAAGCTTTTGAGATCTCCAATAGAAGTGGGTAACACTCTTATCTTGCTTGAAGGCATTAATAAACGCTTCAATGATTCTAGTCCTCCAATGGAGTTTGGTAGACTCCTTATTCTAGTGCATCCCAGGTGCATTTTCTCCATCATTTTGAGATCACCAATAGAATCAGGTAACTCTCTAATTCTTGTGTCGAACAAATTCAATTCGAGGAGCAATCTCAATTTCCCAATAGAATCTGGAAGTTTTCTAAGCCGATCGCAACACACCAATGACAAGCATGCCAAGCCCGCCATCTCTCCAATAGATGGATGAAGCTCCCGCATGGACAGTCCTTCTAGCTTTAGAGTTGACAAGTTCTTTAGACGGAAAATTGTAAGAGGCACTACGCACAAGTCAAAATGGGGGCTTCTAGACAACTTTGACTGTTGCATTCCGACTGCAATTATTTCCAAGCGCTTTAGGCGCTCTAGCTTACCAATAGAGGTACCGATTTGTGGCGACTCTGGACAATGTTCAGCAAAAACCAATATCCTCAACTTTAGGCATCTTGAGAAGTCAGGAGTTGTCGAGAGATAGCATCTCATGAGATGTATAACTTGTAAGTCACTATTTTCCTACAAAACAAATTACAGTCAGAAAAGTAAGGCAAGGTAAATGACAGCAAACATATATTTGTGATGCAAAACCATACCAAGCATGGGCCCCATCCATTCCAGTTTTCAAGAATTTTGCTGTTTGAAAGCTTGAGCACAACTAAGTTTCGTAAACATAGATTGATCACCCGCAAGTGTGAAGGGCAACGATGCCAAGAGAGCCATTTTAAATTCGAGAAAAGATTCTTAAAGTCTCCCACCAAGTTTCCCCCTTCTAATTCCAACAACCTTAAGTTAGGCATCCTTGAAAAGCCTTCACTTGTAAAGTTGTGATCTTTGGAAAGTCCAGTTAGTTTGAGAGCTATGATGTTCTCCGTTCCCTGACAACATGAAAAGCATAAGTGAGCTTTTATATTGCGAAAAAAAGGAACGCATTCCGTGAGTAAATATTGCATTGACTTGTTCAATAAGTAAAGCATTATTGTTTGCTTCTACTTTCATATTGTAAATGTAAGCTATTAATAATCACTACATATAAACTTTTTTTACTACCTTCAGTCACTCAAAATTAATAAATTTAGTTTTTTGCAATGTGCAAAGCAAAAGAACACATTCAAAAACATACTCTAATCGAGCTAATGTTCCCTTGATCAAGAAGATGGTAACTGTGAATGAAATTTACCATTCTAGTCTTCATTACTTCCAACGCAATCTTGGGTTGCCAAAGTCTACTACATTTCCCAGGAACTTTGAGGTCTTCTCGTCGAACAATTTCTCTTCCAAGGTCTCTAAGCAAGTTGTGCATCAACAGTCTATCATCAACATCGATCTTTATCAAAGACATACCAATAAGGAAATTGATCTCAATTTTTGGGTAAAAGTCCAAAGCTTTCCACATATAATATGGATAGATTCTTTCTTCACCAACATAAAAACAAGCAATATCAAGAAAAATTTCTCTCTGTTCTTCACTTAGCATTTCAACACTAATCTTTAATATCTCAAAGATATGTTGATGGGGAGCTGACTGTAATTTCTTCAACGCTTCTTTCCATATTGGTTTGCTTTTGCGATAAAGAGAACAACCAATAACTTCGAGAGCCAAAGGAAGCCCACCAGTCATGTGAGTAATATTACAAGAAATATCATCATAGTCATGTGGAGGGTAATCCATTTTGAAAGCGTGCTTGCTAAAAAGTTGAAGGGCGTGGTGATAATGCAACTCTGTCATTTGATAAAGTTTGTACTCTTCGATCGCTAGATTGTTGATGTCCCTTGTTGTAATAATGATTCTACTCCCCGAACCAAACCAATCACCCTTTGCTGCAAGCATAGAGAGTTGGGCCCACTCATCTATATCATCAAGAACAATAAGGACTTTCTTGTGGCAAAATCTCCATTTAATGTAGTTAATCCCTGCATCAGAGTCAAAAATCTCCACTGGTTTGGAGTTGAGAATTTCTGACAATAATTGCTTTTGTAATTGGACAATTTTGCCATCCTTTATAGCCTCTCGAACACCCGAAAGGAAGCTGTACCCATCAAATCGACAGAAATTTGGTTAAAGACAACTTTGGCAAGAGTTGTCTTACCGATGCCCCCCATGCCATGGATTACTAGATAGCGTACATCAGGAGAACCTTCATCTAATAGGTGCATGACATCTTCAACACGATCGTGAATTCCAACTAAATGATCAGGCAGAATTTTTTCTCTTTTATTCAGTTTGATCAAAACTTCAGCGACGATTGATCTAATGAGTTCACCTTGGCTGTCATATTTGATACAAAAGGGTTTAGTCAGATCTATCGCAGAAAGAATATTAACGTATCAAGGTTAGAAATATTAGAAGTTAAACACAAACCAACTAAGGGAGAGGGGGTGGAGGGGGCCCCCTCCCAATTTTTTTGTGAGATGGGATAAGTAGGAAAAAGTCAATTGTAAGTAAATTGCCCCCCCTCCAAAAAAAAAAAAAAAGCTGAAATATTAATTTTACAAAAGCTCTAGCTCTTTTACAAGGAAAAAATATATCAATCAAAATCCATGTGAATGTACTCAAAATGAGTTAATTATATAAGGTAAATGTTAAACTTTACAAAAGATGCTCCCTCGTCCATAAATTGTAAAAATCGAAATCCGTGGACTTTCTTCCTTTAAATATGCAAAATTTGTTTATTCCTTTTTGATTGCTCAAATATTAGTGCTCTGTTTTTCTAGTTTTGCATGGTTTAGAATAGTAATAGCCAGAACAATTGCTTTCTTATTTCAAATCCTACACAAAAGTTAAGAATAAGTATTTCTAGTCTATCTAAAAGTTGCAAATGAAATAATTAATTCAAAATTGATTTGTCGAGTCTTTCTAGAGAAATTATCTAGTTTTGACAAGAATTGACTGTTTATTTGATTGAGTGGATGTATAGTTAGTAGTAATTAAATGTGTGAATTGAGTGATAATTTGATGAAAGAGAGAGCAATGGGTAGTTTTAACTTTTGATGCCAGGATGAGTATTATTAATATCAATTAAATATCTAAATCAACGAAAAATGAAAAAAAAAAAAAAAAAAAAAAAAAAAAAATACTAAAACCTTACCCTGTATCTTTGAGATCCCATCCTTTGACATGAGCGACCTCCATCAAAGCCTCCTTCCATTGCTGCACTAGATTGCTGCCGAACTTCTGCTCATGTTTTTGGAAAGCATCGTGGTATAGGCCGGTTTTGAGTTTGACATCGTTAGGATCCACATCGAAGAAAATCGGAAGGATCATTGTGTTGTCATCTCTATTTCTCAAGCAATCCAACCTGAATGCAAGCTCACGAAGACACCACGGACTAGATGCATAGTTTTTAGAGAAGATAGGCATAAAGATTGTGGAGTTCTTAATCGCGCGCTCTAGTTCGCCTTTGATCACTTCGCCTTTTCTAATCTCTTCATCGTCTCTGAAAACATGAATCCCAGCTCCATCCATGGAGTGATAGAGGCAATCGGTGAAACTCAGGCGAGTGTCGGGCCCTCTAAAATTTAAGAATACTTCAAATTCAGCCCCTAGTGACAGCTCGACATCATCTCTATCGGTCATGACCGCCGCTTTTCCATGCGATGAGTCCCTTCTCCTCTTCATCTTCAGGAGCCAAGGTATTATGAGGAGAGATGCAAGGGTAGTGTCTAATAATTGTGATTCCGGAGGATTTATGGACGAGCCGAATGAAGAAATTATAATCCTTTATTTGATGTTGTCTAGGCCAGATTCGTGGAAATTAGGGTAGTTGACTACCAGTTCCCATTTCCCTCTTTTCTTAAGAGAGAATTATAGTAATGGGTGGGGACATCGTCGTAAGCATAGATATATAATTCGAATTCAAAAGGAATAAGGAGTCTGCGTGATGGAGATTCTTTGAAACTAACTTACAACAAGCAGCCAGTCATGTGGGGACAAAAAAGTATCAATCTACGGAAAAAAAAAAGCATGAAATATAAGGGACCGATTAAATTGAAGAGACGGCACTTCCATTCGCCATTTGTTGTATTCAATGAGTGAGGACATCATCTGTCCATAATTAAATTAATATAGAGAAAGCATCCATTCATGGATTACATTCTATTTGATTAAGTAAATTATGTTCCATAGAGTTTACATTTCCAATAAAAAATATTTAGGGAAAAATGACAAAAACTTCTTTTCAAAGTAAAAATCTCTAAGATGAAATTTTTTTGTTGGACAAAAAGTTGAAGTCAAACATTTTGTAACAGGCATGAGACTCTTATGGTGATGCCTAAAAGCGGTAGAGAAAAAGAAAATTTCTTTTCTTCCCCTCTTTTTTAAGTATTATCTTCTTTTTTTCCCCGCTTTGTGATGAGCCAAAGTGTTGTGGGAAGTCTCCATTGCGCATTTTCTTGGAAGGACGGAGAAAATTTCCTACAATAGAAAATTAAATTTATGCTAATCTAATTAATAATATGAGTTTGATTGCACTTCAAAACAGAAAATACATAATTTCGATTGATTCCAGTTTTCGTTCAAAATTATTATACTAACTTTCCTCAGATCACAACTGGACAAAGGTTATTTGATTTAGAAAGTTAACAATGCACCGATGCTCTACCCCACGCACCACATGCATGCGTGGCCAGTTGTCGCTCGAATCTTCACGAATCACTCTCCATTGACGGATTCATCAACTTTCAGAGATCTCTGACCAAAAAAAAAAAAACTTTCAGAGATCTACTGTCCTCAAATCTTATGTTCCTTCAATCAATTTGTTCTGTGAATAATAACTCGTCTAATTTATTCGCACCGTGAATAATAACTAGAAGACTTATTTAAACTTGAAAGTTTGTGATTTGTTTCTAAATATGACTAAACTGTTGTTTTAAGGGCAATTTATAATGGATCTTCCAATCAATTTCATTTTTTGTTGAACACCTGAATTTCTTTCAAAGTGATTTTCCGCAAAATCAACCATAAGAAAACAACTCATTTTTCTTTAAAACAATTTTCTTGAAATTATTTTCCATTGATCATAAAGTATATCAATTGATTTCACTTTGCGTTATGATTGGTCATATGAGTTTGATTACCATTCAAAATGGAAAATACCTAACTTCAATTGATTCCACTTCACGTGTTTTTTATTAATCTAAAATCTTTTGCACGCACTAGATAAATCCAATCGACGTGTTGGGTTGGGTATGGAAAGATGCGCATTTGAGTGGGTTAATTAACAAAAAATTATATTAGCAAGGTGTCCGCATTTCATAAAACAATAGTTTCATAAAAAAATTAGAAACTTTCAATTCTACCACTGTCTCGCATTATCTTCCCACATGTCACAAGAGGACGAAGGCTATCTCATTCAGACAGCTGGTAATGCACCATAAGCATGAACCCCTTCCCTAATTTCAAACTAAGAAAACAAACAAATAAACAAACAAACAGAAGTTGTACTCTAAAATAATACCTAATTGTGGTAGGCAGGCAAGACCAACGGGACCCAGTCAATTGACAAAAACGAGGGATAACGACAAAACTTGTTCATATGTCAATATGAACAGATGATGATGTTCTTTTCTTGAATATCGGACGGCACTTTCCTTCACATTTTGTTCTATTCGATGAGCGAGGACTCCCTCCGTGCATATAAAATTGGCCCGTGATTTACGTGAAAGTATGATTCCACGAAGGTTCAATGCATGTAATTATCTTTTCAAATTTAAGATAAAGAAAGCAATCCATTCATCTAAATTCGATTAAGTAAAATATATCATATATAGTTACAGTTCAAATAAAGGAAAAATAACACAAATTTCTATTTCAAGATAATAATTTCTAAGATTAAAATTTTTTGTTGGACAAAAAGTTCAACTCGAGCACTCCGCGACAGAAGAGGGATTCCTATGATAAGGTCCAAAGAGGCAGCTTGAACAATTCTTTTTTTCCCCTCTTTTCAAAGTGATATCTTTCTCGCTAATGATAATCCATTTCCCTCTCACTAAAAATTAAGCACTTAGCATGCAAAAATCACTTGTTAAATTATCCAAATATATCCCCTAACTGAATATTATGGTAATCTATTATGTAATTGATAACCTAATATTTTTTTTTTTTTTTAATTCTAAAGTGTCAACTAAATGATAAAGGATCTCAAAATACAATATATGAGCAATAGGAGCCCCAAGCTAATTGGTTGTTTGTTGATTGAGTAATAAACATTTTTGGAGAATATGTAAGTCACCTAACCTCCCTGTTAGCGACTTTTACTCATCGCAAATATCATGTCCTTCTAGTAATCTACAAAATTAAAAATTAATTTGACAATAATCAAGAAATAAGACACTTAAGTTTCATTTAAAATTGAATGAGACAATTGATTATAAGATTCTTTTATAAAATAGAATTTAAAAAATTTCATAGCTTTATGTGACTCAAGAAAAAAATTAAAACATATGGTTTAGGTTTTTCCTATCTGTCTAGGTAAAATTTACACTTAACTTCTTAATTGGTTTCCATAATCAAGTTCTCTATCCAATAATCGATAAGATTTATATGTTTTATCTTTTATTGTGGTTAAAATGATGCTTCGTTCCATAATAATCTCATAGAGTATGACTATCTAGTTACTAAAGGTCACACAACTAGGGTGATTAATTTTTTAAAAAAAATGAAAAAGAAAAAAGAAGAGTGACTCTCCACATGTGATGTGTGTAATTGATTATATTGCAAGTCATTGGTTTGTTATGTCTTTCACTGTATGAGATACCATCAAAAGTACACGTAAATTGACCTTATGAAAATTATAGTTTTAGATTCAATTTCACTATAGCAGCAAGTTCGATCTAGCTATAAATGGCATAAATCTTAGTCCAGTGTCATGTACTTTTCATGTGAAATTAATTTCTACAATTTCATTATATAGTTTTCGTGAGGCTAAGTTCACTCTGCTTTTTGTTTGACATGAGGCTTCATCAAGCTACTGTTGATGACATGTAAATGAAAATGGGCAAAATAGCAAATAGGAATTTTTTTGGCAAAAGTTACAGGACCGATCACCAGGCAAAGATGCAGTGTTGAGATCACTTTGCACCTGCGAATAATTGACGCGCCAAATGCTGAAAACAAGGAACATACTTTATGAAAATTACCGTTGAGGATGTGTATTGACATAGATGATGAAGTGTGACTGATAGATTCTTGGGGCCAACAGCGCCCTCATTTTCGAACAGGTTTTATCCAGTAGTGCTGTGTTACTGTGCATTCAGATAATAATGTTATATAAAAAAATTAAGAAAAGGTTTAATTGGTAAGTAACCCGTGATTGCTGGTATATGGAGTTTTCGGAACTATAATATGGCTTGACGTATGAAAGCTAGAGGAAAAATAAAAAATTCATAGCCCTCGTTAACTAAAAATATAGAAGCTTAAAACCTACCCATATTTTATTTCCCAGACGTTCAGCTTTAGTAAATAATAAAATATTATCAAACTACGCCTCACGCCTCATGTCTTTTTGTGCTTTATATATAGAGTACAAAATTGAGAAAAATCAGAACTTCTTTTCTTGTTGATGAAAGTTCAATACAAACATATAGTAACCCTAAACGTTTTGTAACGGCACGAGACTGTTATGGTGATGCCTAGAAGGGGTAGCCGAAAAAAAAATTCTCCTCTTTTCAAAGTATTATTTTTCTTGCCGATGACAATTCATTTCCCTCAAAATAAAATTTATATGCTACTAACTTGCATGATATCATTTGTTAAATTATCCAAATATATTCCTTATTTCAATGATATGTTAATCTATTATGTAATTGATAACTCAATACTTTTTTATTCTAAAGTGTCAACTACATAATAAAGGTTCTCAAAAAGCATTATATGCGGTATAGGAAACTTAAGCATTTTGGTTGTTTCTTGATTAAGTCTTATTTGTATTTAATCAATCGAATTCTAAATCTTTTTGGAAAATGTGTAATTGAGTCCTAGTCTCCCTCCTGGTGATATTTACTCATCGCAAAATCATGTTCTTTTAGGTCTTAAAAAAAATTATAAATTATTTTGACAATAACCAAGGAATAAAGTGAATAAGTTTCATTGAAAACTGAGTGAGAAACTTGATTATGAAACTTTATTCAAAACATAATAAGATTTTTCTCCATAATATTATGTGACTCAAGAAAAAACGAAAATAATATGCTTTGGGTTTTTCCTATCTGTTTTGGTAAAATGTAGGCTTTATTTCTCTATTATTTTCCATAATGAAATTGTCCACTCGATCTGTAAGATTCATATGTTTAAGTTCTAATTGTGGTTCAAATGATGCTTCATTTCACAATAATCTCAAAGAGTACTTCTAGTTACGAAAGGTCACCGGCGGTGATTTTAGTACTTGAGTGCATCTTAGCCAAAACATACAGGATTCATTTAACAAAAAATAATTTTTTAGGACTTGATTAATCGACCGTCAAAACATTAGGACTTATTCTACACTTGTTCTCCCGCTAATGCAATTCATTGAAAGAAGAAGAAGAGTAACTCTCCACAGGTAACATGTGTTATCGGTTCAGTAGTAATTTTTTTTTTGTTTGTTTTGTTGTGACTACTGGATAACGCTAAAAAACACAAATAAATTGATCTAATTAAAAATATTCTATTAACTATTCTAATTGATACCCACTAAAAAGAATATATATATAACATTAATTGATTTCACTTCACATTTTATGTCAAGAGAAGTCTCTTTCATTGCATTGTGTTATTTCTTGGAAGGACCCGAGAAATTTCCCACAATGAAAATTTATTCTTTCATTCCATAAACAAATCAATAATTTGAATTACTTCCACTTCACGTTCTAATTTATTAATAAACAAGAACATTAACGACAAGAGATACAAGAAATCATAATCCTTTATTCAACGCTGTTGGGGTCAGACTCGTGGAAAAAAAGGCTACTAGACTGCCGAATCCCATCTTCCTATTTCCTTGAGAGAGAAGTTTTGGAAATGGTGGGAACGTCATCAAACAATAAGTCGTGTCGGGATATGAAAAGTATCAATCCACCAAAAAACAAAACATGAAACATGAGTGGCCGGTTAAATTCATGGGACGGCACTTCCGTTCACATCTTGTTCTACTCAATGGGTGAGGACCCCATTTGTCCATATCAAATTGCCCGTGGCGTACGTGAATGATCTTTTCAAATTTAAGATAAAGAAAGCATTTCATCATTGTAATACATTCTATTTAATCAAGCAAAATATTTCATATATCGGGTATTAGAATTTAAATTCAATGGAAAAATAAGGAGTATTGTTTTTCAAGATAACCATTTTACAAGATGAAGCCATATCATTGGACAAAGAGTTCAAACCGAATATTCTGTAGGAGACTCTAATAACAAATGCGAGAATCTTATAGTAACGCACAAAGGGATTAGCTAAAAAAATTCTTCTTTTTCTCTTTTCAAAGTAGTAGTTTTGTTGCAAATGATAATCACATTTCCATTTAAGTCGGAATAATCATTTGCTAAATTATCCAGATATATTCACTAATTGAATGATATGTTAATATATTAAGTAATTGATAACTCAATATTTTTTACATAAAGTGTCCACTAAAAAATAAAGGGATAATTACCAAAATAATCCTAAAGTTATTGTATGAATACCAATTAGTTCTAAACTAGTTAATTTTGCTAATTTAGTCATAAACTTTTTAATATTTTACCAATATAGTCTTTGTCCAGCTAACTCGAGCCAAAAATAATGATATTGACGTCGACCGTCCTACATGACACAATCAATGCTACTATGGACAACTTTTGCAACTTTTTTTCCAAAAATTCTATGAATATTTTATTATTTTTATATTTTTCTTTTCTTTTTTTTCTTTTTTTTCTTTTTTTAAGTTTTGTTCTTTTTCCTTCAAGCCAACAGGGCCTCAACGATGGCCGTTGACCATCACCGACCGCCAGTTAGCTTATCTTACCAGATTTAAACAAGCGAGCCGGCGAGGGCCGTGATGACATCGCCTCGCCAGATCTGTGTGAGTGGTGCCCGTGGCCAGAGAGGGCCGTCAGTGGCCAACGAGAGCCTTGCAATCGGCAAGGACATCATGGCCCATGACCCCGAGTTAGACATCCTGTCGGTTTCAGTGTTTGCGTGCATAGGCATATGCATGCATTCAGTCGGTTTGTAAGAAATAATGTACAGCTCATCCTATAAGCATTAAACTAACCGACGTGACGTGAAATTAATTCGTTATTCTTAGTTTGCTCATCTATTGATCGCCCACATTTGTCCATGATGCAAAACAATTTGATAAGAGATGTCTCCAAAGAAGGAGAAACTGATAATTTTTTTGGTCAACAAAACTAGAGAGAAAATAAAAGGCAACGATGCTCTCACGCTGCGTGGTACACTTGGAAGACGTCGTTGGTACATAAATCTAAAATGATAGAACTGAACTTTCACGAATATGCGAATTCATTCATCAATGGAAGATGCCGAAATTTGCCCAAGAAATTAGGAATACTACAGCTACCTTTGAAGTAGGGAGCGCTACCCTTATTGCCGTATTTATGGGATCTAATCCTCACTAAAGGGTTGCGTTGACATATTGCATTCACAACCCATGGCCATGAGCAAGAGATTCTCAAGAAACATGCACTTTGGCGCAAACTCATAACAAAAATGTCTAAACAAGCAGCTTCTTCTAATTATAATCAAGAAGTCTCGTAATGGCATGACCAGAATATAGAGATACTAGGTGCATCTTTTCTGAGCAATTATCATGTTGGCATGGAAGAAAATGTATAATCTGTCATCATGCTGATGCTGCAACGTACTAGAGACAAAACAGAAATTTTAACTTCCAAAAAAGTTCACAAGAACATTTTCTTCTCTAATATGGATAAGCGTCAACTCAACAAGTGCAAAATCATCTTAATGATTGATAAACTATTGTCAGGTTAATTCAAGAAGAGAAGACCACCAGTGAGAGAGAGCTGAAGATCACCAGAGTCCGATAAATTTATCTTGTCAAGCATAATCAGGCATCACTTTTTTTCTGGAATGTAATTGGCTTGGAATCCTCAGGCGCCAGTTGGTCAAATGCAACATAGTTGTGCTCTTCATCATACACATGGCACATTGTCATGATCGTCTTCATGAGTCGCCAATTTCATGTGGCTTCATTTAAGTACTGTGGACGACATGTAAATCAAAATGAGCAGACTAGCAAATGGGCTTTTTTCAACAACAGCGAGACCACTGGTCACTTGGCAAATGTGCAGTACTTGGATCACTCTGCATTTACAAATATTTGAAGCGCCAAACGCTAAAATCAAGGAACCATCTCAAGTTTGTCAAGGAACTATCTCAAATTTGCCAAATTTAGTTTCAACTTTCTTACTCCCTTCCACTTCAAGCACCGATTACTCATGACAAGAGAAAAAGAGGGAACTTGTTCCCAATCATCCTAATCTAGCTGGCCCATTGAATGCCAGAATAACATACTTGACGAAAACCAGCTCACCTTTCCCCGTTTTCTTGTATAGACTTGTGAGCCGCACGCAAGTTGTAACTCGGAATCCTTGGTGATATCTGATGGGTTATGTGAACATTTATATGATGGCATAGAATTTCAATCCTGCACAAGAGAAGAGCATCACAATTTGCTTTTTGATCATTCTACTCATCCTTGCGCCCAAAGGTCAACTAAGATGAATTTTAAGATAAAGCAAGCGACAAAACCTTCTTCTAAAGTGTGCAGTCAGCTAAGATAGCTAGTCCGCCCATAACCACGTGAACTTGATAATAATTTCATCTTCCACTTTCAAAAATGAAAAAGTTTCTTGATACACATTTTTGCATGGCAATGCCCAGAAGCAATGCCAAATGTGTTAAAGTTTAGAGGTACAAGATCCAATTGCCTAGGAGTGATTAGTTCCCAGTTAGGTCCGGTTCCAATAGAGAATTGGACTGAGAGGATCGGTTCCCAAAATTCGGAACCAAGGACCGAAGCAGTTGGTCCTAGAACCAAGAATCAAATTGAACCATCAGTCTTGTCCGATCCACTGGAACCGATAACTTATTTTTTCTCACTACCTTTTCCTGTTACTTTGTTTCCCACCACTTGGAACGGGACCGAGATATTGTTTAATTCACATTTTACTGATGTTTTTGAAGAAATAATAAAACAATAAGTATATTTAGTCAATCCAGTCTAATTCGGGCAATCCCAGTTCGGGTAGTCCATTTTGCACACCCCTACAATTGCCGCCACCACCATGTCATCAACAGTTCATTTATATCTGAGATGCGAGCAAAAGAGAGCAAGTAATGAAGAAACTTGAGGAAAATAAAAGTTTTATTACCATTTAGGATAATCGCGTCAATGAAAAGCCTATTTCATATTATCGAAACAGAGTCGAAGATGTCACACCCTCCCTAGGCGATGTGAGACAAGAGATGTGTCTCCTCCTTGCACACATCCAGTGACCACGGCACAGACACACCACCATCCCTCCTTCCCGCGCACCACCGCTTGGGCCGTCACAGCGAGTAATAAAGAAACTCGAGGAAAATAAAAGTTTTATTATCATTTAGGATAATCGCAGTGGACGGTTCCGTTCAGCTGGGCTTGAGCAGCATTCCACTCATTAGAAGATCTGAAAGGAATATGTGGTGCCGTGTGATGGACCATTGTGAAAGTACTCATCTAAAAACAAGGAGCAGATTGTTCTTCTCATTCAGCAAATGTGGACGGCTTCACTTGAACAGCCAGGGCAACCAAATTAATAGAGCAAAGAAGCTTGAAGTGAAAGCTCTTAATAATACAATTCGTGATTTTCAGACAATCCAAATCCTAAGATTGAGGTATTCAAGGTCCTCAGCTGCACTTGGCAATAATGACTGACTATGAGCAACTTCTGACCATATATCCTGAATGATCAAAAGATACAAAAAGATGAGAGACCACTAGATTCTTTTGAAGGCTTTCTTTGTTATGACTAAGGGGACTACTTGTCGACGAATTATCGGTGTCTTCAGTGAAGAAGGGCAAGAAGCATACATTAATGCAGTTGGAAAAGGATCATTACCCAAAAGTGATAGCCCAACCATGGTATCAACCAGAACATAATCCACCCCCAAAATGCCAGCCTTGTAATTGATCAACGGCCCCCCAATCCCTATAAATGCAAAAATGCAAGCCAAACTGATCTCCACCCTTTTTGACTTCGTTTGGTCTGAACTTGTTCAGGTCAAAGTGCCGAATCAACCTAGCAGGGCATTTAGTCAGATTAAGATCAACGCATTTACATGAAAAGACCACATATGAGAATTAATTTAATAAATCACCATCAATTTGACATTTTGAATTTGAAGGCATGCAGGGCGAGAAACAAGCATCCAAATGGAAATGATCCTGCTTTTTAGTTTCGCACCTACGAACGAGCTAAGACATGTAAGGAAGGATTGGGCCACATCCATAAATAACTGCCTTGCGCAGAAAAGGAGTCAAACTCCTATTTCCAAACAGGATGCCAAGCTGTATCTTCAGGCAGCCTATCAATTTACAAATAGAGGGGGGAAACATTAGGATGGTTGCAAAAAGGTAGTTAAGGGTGATTAACCAGACAACTACAAGAATGTGATCATGTCAACCAAGAAGAATATTCTCACGAAAAAAAAAAATGAAGCATGTGTCCAAAACATAACATTATAGACATGAAAGAGAACGAAACAATGAAATGAAATATATATGTATATATATGTATATATGCAAAGTGCAAACAATTGCCTTCATGCACATTTCCTCCCTATTTGCAAAGTGAAAACAAGTGCCTTCATATATGTAGATTAAGCACAGAGTATACAGCCTTAAAATGGACCATTTGTTAAAAAAACAACGGGAAATATACTGTCACAGGAGCTTTCTGCTCGTTGTTAAAGGACCACTACTCCTCTATTTCATTTGGATAGGAATTCAAAATGGATTATTCAATACAAAAACCTGAAGGGAGTGTCTTACAAATATGTTAGGTCTTGCATGATGCTTCCAATTGTTCCAAATTCTTCCAGATTTAGGTTTGATCAATTGAATAAACCTCACGCGCCATCCACATCCATGTCAGAATTCCTACATTCTTCGCAAGCTTTGTAGTTGTCAACAGACTCGCCTAACATTGGGCATCGATGAACATAGGGATGACATGTCTTTGGTATATCAGGCAAACCTTGCAGTGATTCACAGTGAAAAAGGCGCAATATCTGCAACTTACGTAGTTTTGATAGATCTGGTAATATTTTTATGGTGCTGCAACTCTTAATTAATAATTCTATCAGCGATTTCACTTCTCCCAAATCTTGAATTTCGATTAGCTGGGAGCAATTCCACACTTTCAGCTCTTTGAGCTTCCCTAAGCTCGATAGACCCGATAACCTCACCAGCAATTCACACTCTGCCACAGTCAAATTCTGGAGACTTGCCAGCAGTTCAAACTCAATCTCTCTCGACCAACACCTAAAGAGCGTTAACTCAGACAAATATCTCAAATATCTCAAGTTGGAAAAGAATGGTTGTTCTATCGGCGACTTAACATCTCCTATTTCCAAACGACAAAGACTAAAAAGGAAGCCTTGAGAGATCGAGGATCATCACAAGATATGCGAAGTGACCAAAGCTGAGGAGGCCATGTGATATCTGTACTTAGACTCCACTCCTCCCCTTTTGGTGACTCCCCCATCCACTTGGATGAAGTTTGTCCACGGGTGCCAAGCAAAGTCTCCGCTACGAAATATAAATGTTTTAAGGTAGCAGGAAGTTCTGGCAACCTTTCAAGCTTACGATTATCTCCTAAACGAAGTTCTCGAAGATGAGACAGCTGATTAATGGTTGTTGGCACTCTGCTCACCTTGCTACCTGACAAGTCCAGCTCCTCCAAAAAGGATACTTGCCCGATTTCACTTGGGATTTCACCCTCAAGATTTCTACAACTGCCAGCTTTCAATACTTTAAGATTCTTCATCATCCCTATGGCCTTCGGTAGCTCTCTTATCTTACTCTCTGCTAGAACTAAGCACTCAAGCCTCTTAAGAAATCCAATAGAAGCAGGTAGTTCAGTAATCTCTGTACCCCGCAAATGTAACTCGAGCAATGATTCTAGTCCTCCAATGGAGTTTCGCAGCTCCATTATCTTAGTGAATCCCAGGTTCATTTTCTCCAACTTTTTGAGATCTCCAATAGAATCGGGTAACTCTGTGATTCCTGTGTCAAACAAATTCAATATTAGCAACGATCTCAATTTCCCAATGGAATCTGGAAGCTTTCTAAGCCGATGACAACCCTTTAAAGACAAGCTTGTCAAGCCCACGATCTCTCCAATAGATGAATGAAGCCCCTGTATACACTGTCCCTCTAACTTTAGACTTGACAAGCGCTTTAGACCGCATATGGCAAAAGGCACAAAGAACATGTCAAAATGGAGGCTTGCGGACAACTTTGACAGCTGAACTTGGTCTGCGATTATTTCCAAGCGCTTTAGGTGCTCTAGCTTACTGATAGAGCTACCAGATTGTAGGGACTTTGGACAATGTTCATTAACAACTAGTATCTTCAAATCCAAGCACGTCGAGAAGTCAGGAAATGTCGAGAGATGGCATCTTATGAGATGTATTACTTTCAAGTTACAGTTCGCCTGCAAAACAAATGAAAATTAGAAAAGTAGGTAAAAGCAAATGGCAACAAGTGTACATATGCGACAGGATAACTTACCAAGCATGGGCTCCATCCATTCCAATTTTCTGGAATGTCACTGTCCAAAAGCTTGAGCACGACTAAGTTCCATAAATATAGATTGACCGCCTGCAAGTTTGAAGGACAACGACGCCAAGAACTTGAGAGAAGATTCTTAAAGTCTCCTGCCAAGTTCCCCCTCTAACTCCAAAAACCTTAAGTTAGGCAGCCTCGAAAACTCTTCCCTTGTAAAGTTGTGATCTTCGGAAAGTCCAGTTAGCTTGAGTGCTATGATGTTCTCTGTTCCCTAACAACATGAAATGAAACAAGTGTTTCAACAGTGACAAAAGAGAACACATTCCGTGAGCACATATTGCATTGACTTGTTCACAGTGAAATAACTGTATGAGAGTTTGTATATTCTATTCAGCAAACCGTTTCTATTTTCAGATCGTAAATGTAAGCTATTTATAATTTTGGCTAGCTATAAATCATGATATAGCACATCCGGGAATTTACTCCAAACTTCAAGTTGATGTTTCCAGATCTAGAAGACAGTAGCTGTGAATTAAATTTACCTTTCTATTCTGCACTATGTCTAACCCAATCTTGGGACACCATAGTCTACTACGCTTCCCAGGAACTTTGATATCTTCTTGACGAACAATTTCTCTTCCAAGGTCTCTGAGTAGGTCATGCATCAACAGTCTATCATCAATGATCTTTATCAAAGACATACGGGTAAGGACAATAATATCACTTCCTGGGAAAAAATCCAACGCTTTCCACATGTAATGTGGATAAATTCTTTCTTCACCAATAAAGTAACATGCAATATCAAGAAAAATTTCTTTATGCCCCTCCTCTAGCATGTCAAAACTTATCTTTAATTTGTCAAGCACATCTTGATTGGGAACTACATCTAATTTCTTCGATGTGTCTTTCCAAAGTCGTTTGCTCTTACAATAAAGAGAGGAACCGATAACCTCAAGAGCCAAAGGAAGTCCACCAACTTTGCGAATAATATCGTGAGAAATGTCATTGTAGTCCAGTAGAGGGAATCCATTCTAAAAGCATGCTTACTAAAAAGCTGAAAAGCATTGTCATCGTCCATTTCCCTCATTTGATAGATTTTAAACTCTCCGACATGCATTTGAACATTATTTTCTCGGTTTTGCTCTTCGGTTGGCAAAAAGTTTGTGTCCCTCGTTGTAATAATTATTCTGCTCCCTAGACCAAACCAATCACGCTTTTCTGCAAGTTTTGAGAGTTGTTCCCACTTATCTAGGTCATCAAGAACAATGAGAACCTTCTTGTCACGAAATCTCCTTTTGATTTGCTCAATCCCAGCATCAGAGTCAGATATCTCCACTGGTTTGAAGTTGAGAATTTCTGATAATAATTGTTTTTGCAATTGAACAATTTTTCCAGCCTTTGAAGCTTCTCGAACATTAGAAAGAAAGCTATACCCATGAAACCGACTAGAAATATGATTAAACACAACCTTGGCAAGAGTCGTCTTACCAATGCCCCCCATACCATGAACTACCAGATATTGTACATCAGGAGAACCTTCATCTAACAGGTGCACCACATCATCAACACGATCCTGGATTCCAACTAAATGATCGGGCAGATTTTTGTATCTTTTATTCAGCTAGATCAAAAGTTCGGCAACGATTAATCTAATGAGCTCACCTTGGCTGTCATATTCAAGACAAAGGGTCTAGTCAGAAAGATCGAAGGTAGAGTATTAACTTATCAAGTTCAGGAATGTTTTCAATCAATAACAAACCATACAGAGGGAAGGGGACTCTGCAAATATAGGGAAAATAATCTATTATAAAAGAATCAACAGTTCTTTTGAATTCTTTGTTTCTGGGTATTATATTTCCTGTCAAAGAATTATTATTTTATTTTGACATTATTTGTACGCCGTGTATGGCAATCTATGTTGTTTAGGTAAATTTTTCCATTCACACAAAAGTATTACTTAAATTACGATGAAGCCAAACATCAATTGAATATTTTAGCAAAAGAGTTCAACTGAAAAAATAACTTTTAGAATTCCACATAATTAAAACCAAGAGTCATCAAGGAAAAAAAAATATCTCTATTGTCCAGATTGTTCACTTAGGGAGTAAGTTTATTCACTACACTTGTGTGAAAGAATTATATTTCTCTCTATATTTCATCGATGACTTTGGCAGCCCCTGGACCTAAATCCTGGCTCCATCACTGACACAAACTAAATAAAGCCTCTTTTTGCTACAATAAAAGAGTGTCTTTCATTGGAGAGACGAGGTCCTGTGACCTCTAATGTGTTGCGGCTGGTACGCCCAAATAGAATAGACAAGGAATGGAAAGGAATAGATATATAATATGACCACTATTAGATATCTAGTTATAAATGTATAATAACATATTTGAAGTTACAATGATATTGCAATAAATACAAACAAGTAGAATGTAAATTAAATTCATTAGAATACTCTCACCAACACCATTCCTTTCACACAACATTTTTGCTTACAACCAAATTAGAAGAATTTTTAATCCACTCCCATAATTCACCAAACAAAAAAATATTAAGAGTATAATTAGAAATGATTAATCATCATTTTAATTTGTCATTTCATGTGATTTATATTTATAATTTTTTTTATTTTTAAAAACAGTATTGATTAATCATAATGTTAGAAAAAAAACTTAGCCATTATTTGGAACTAGCGTTGAGGCCCCTGCTCCACGCTTGCCTTGTTGTTGGCTGAGTACGTACGAAATGAAGTGAATCAAATTTTTCTTAAAGGAATTGAGTGAAGATGTAGTGAGCAGCTATTAAATATGTATGAATTGAATAACACGTTGATGAAACAGAGACAGGATAGTTTTTACTTTTGATCTAAGTACGGGAGTATTTCTTATTATTTATATTTATATAGATTACATGTCTTTAAAATAAATAAATAAATAGAGAGAGAGAGAGAGAGAGAGAGAGAGAGAGAGGCGCAAACCTTACCCCTTTTCTTTCAAATCCCATCCTTTGATATGAGCGACCTCTCTCAGCGCCTCCTTCCATCGGTGCACAACATCACAGCCAAATTTCTGCTCGTGCTTATGCAACGCGTCGAGATATAGTCCCGTTTTGAGCTTGACATCGTCTGGATCTACATCAAAGAAAATTGGCAAGATCGTCACTTGGCCGTCCCTGCTTCTTGAACAATCCACCATGTATGCAAGCTCGCGAAGACACCATGCACTGGATGCATAGTTCCTTGAAAAGATAGGCATACAAATTGTGGAACTCTTGATTACGCGCTCCAGTTCACCTCCAATCGTTTCCCCTCTTTTGATCTCTTCCTTGTCTCTGAAAACACAAATCCCAGCTCCGTCCATTGAGTGATAGAGACAGTCAGCAAAATTCTGTCGAGTATCGGGACCTCTAAAATTCAAGAATACCTCGAATTCAGCCCCCACCATCGACTTCACCTCACCACCATCGGTGGTCAACGCCCTTGTTCCATTTGATGAGTGCCTCCTCTCCATCTTCAGGAGATTTGTACACTGATCGACTTTGATAATGAGAAAAGAGATGGGAATCTCGAGGGCTTGCGGACGAGCCAGAGAGTACTGGAATTTCTTTTTTCTTTTTGATAATGAGGAAAGAGATGGGAATATCGAGGACTTGTGGACGAGCCAGAGAGTGCTGGAAGTTTTTTCTTTTCTTTTCTTTTTCCTTTTCTTCTCTTATCCTATGTTGCATTATCGAGATCCCCCAACCACCAGTCTCATCGGGGAAAATTGGCCTGTTGTGAACGTGTATGTATGAATCCACGAAGGTCCGATGCATGCAATGATCACAGAGAAAACAGCAACATCACCTTCAGTAGAGCACGTAGCCACTGTTTTATTGTATATATGGAAGGCGCGCAACAATTCTATCTTCAGGCACCAAGTTCCACATCCGAGAAGCACCCACGAGGAAGTAGAGATCGAGCGAAAAATTTCAGAAAGTGGAATACAAACAGTAACTTCACGGAGCAGAGAAGTAGGAGCCAACCTCAGATCTGGATTCCCCAAGAAAAGGAGGTCTGAAGGTTAATATGGATGGGTCGTTTGAAGGAGTCCCAGAGGCAGCGATCGCTCGCATATGCTGCAATTATACTGGAAGGATCGCCGATGGATTTGCGAAATCGGTGAAGGCAGCCTTTGCAGCTCAAGCGGAATCCCTAGCCCTAAACAAAGCTCCTAAGTACCTGCTGGAGAGGAAACACGAAGACATCTCCTTGGGTACTGACTTTGCTAAACCATTAAGGGTGCGTTTGGTTGGACTTTTGGGGAAAGCCTTTAAGAAAATGCAAATGACTTTGAGTTAAAGAGGTTTTCCAAAATGCAAATTATGTTTGGTAAATTGTAGTTTGAAAGTCCATTATAAAATACCTTTGTGTAAAATAGTGTTTGGAGAGATAAATTTACAAATGACTTTGATGATTAATTTTAAAAAAAAAAATGAGGCACGGTGGGCACCAGATCAAGCTCCTTCTTTCACCTCCTCGAAGGGCTGGAACATGACGCCGGTGAGTGGCGGGCTGTTCGACTCCTTGCTCACGCCGACCACCGGGAGCCTTCGTGCCCGCTGCTCAAGAACCCAAGCGCCGCGATTCGCCCCCACAGGGGAAGACGACAACGGCGAGGAGAGGCTGTCGCCGGCGGGGCCGAGGAGCGAAAAAGCAGGGACGGCGCGGAGGAGCATGGTTGGAGAATCGGAATGGGCCAAGAATCGGCGGTGAAGCTTTGAGGGGAGAGAAATGGAGAAGCGGAGGAGGAGGTTCGACCGGAGGGTCGCGCGACCTCGCGGCGACTAGATCTGGGTCGCCGGAGGTCGCGCGACCTCGCGGCGACCAGACTTGGGTCCGTCGGAGGTCGCGCGACCTCGCAGCGACCAGACCTAGGTCTTCCGCGAGGTCACGGCCGGAGGGCGCCGCCGCGACCCGAGATCTGGTCGCCGCGAGGTCGCACGACCTCTGGCGACCGGATCTAGGTCACGCTAGGGTCACCATGAGGTCGCGCTGGGTTCTTCGCAGGTCGCGCGACCGGATCGCGCAGCCTAAATACCCGCCGAAGGTCCCGTGACCTACCCGACGACGGTCGCCGTGACCGTCACCGGCCTCTCGCTGGTTCGTCGTCCGCCCTCGGCAACCTTGCCGAACGCTTGAACGAAGAAGATGAGCAGTAAAGTCTACGAAGAAGATGAACGAGTAAAAGAGGGAAACAATTGCAAAGCCAAAGTGAAAGTCCAAGGCACCCAAGGCTGCCTTGAGCTTTAAGCCTTCAGAAGGCTGGCTTTGGCTCAATGGGGTTTCTAAAATTTTTGCCAAACACCTGATACTTGGTCAAAAGCCCTTTAGGTGTCTAAAGATACTTGGGAAAGTTGTTCCCAAACGCAGCCTAAGTACTCTAGAGAGACTAGATCAAGGGCCCGTTTGGTTCGGCTTTTGGGAATGTCTTTGGCCAAATGCAAATATCTTTAGGATAAAGGGGTTTTCGGGAATGCTCGGCCGTTTGGCAAATTACGCATTGAAAAGTTACTTGTGCGGCAAATTTTATTCCAAATGAGCTTTTGCTTTCAATTTTCTTTTAAAAAATCTAAAAATCAAATCCCGGCCGGCGATGCGGACGGCCGAGATCTGGCCGTCCGGTCGGCGAGGTCGCGACCTCGGGCGACGCCGTCGCCGCGACCTCAGGCACTGGGGGTGCAGAGGCCGGATCTGGCCGTCGGCGGCGGATCGGCCTCCGGACCGCCCAGTCAGCGGCCCGAGGTCGCGCGGACCCGAGCGGTGCACGGCGCGACCTCGGGCGACGCCGTCGCCGCAACCTCGCGCCCGGGAGGCGCGAGGCCGAATGCGGCCCGAGGTCGCGCGGACCCGGGCGGTGCGCGGCGCGACCTCGGGCCTGGAGGCCAGAGCCGTGATCTCGGCCGTCCGGCGGCCGGATCGGCCTCCGACCGCTGGGACTGGGCGGCCCGAGGTCGCGGAACCGGGCGACGCCTCCGAGGTCGCGCGGAACCGGGCGACGCCTCCCGAGGTCCGCGCGACCTCGGGCGACCTCAGCGACGCGGACCTCAGCGGCGTCGCTGGGTTCGCCGGAACCGTCGACGCCGCCCGAGGTCCGCGCCCCGGGGTCCGCGCCGCCTGGGTCGCGCGTTGCGGCACCCCCAGACGATGGTCACCGGCGACGCGCGACCCTCAGGCGGTAGAGGCGGTGGCTGCCGGAGAAGCTTGGTGGCTGGAAAGAAGAAGAAGAAGACGAGAAGAAGAAGAAGAAGACGACCACAAGGAAAAATGATGAACAGTAGCGTGGCATTTCCCAAATGTCGAATGCCCAATGTCTGCCCCTCCCAAAGATTGGGCATTGAGCATTCCGAATGCTGATACTTGGGCAAAGGGGCTTCCAAAAAATTTGCCAAACACTAATAATTTTCCCAAATGGGCTTTGGGGGTCAAAGGGGCTTTGGGAATGCCCAACCAAACACCCCCCAAGTCCAGTTGGAAGTGTGGGCGCCATCGGTGATCGTCGTAATCCGATGTCCCGGTTTTCGGGCTTGAAGATGGGCTTTTGCTTTAGAGAAGCCAATAATGAGGCCGATTGGCTGGCTTGAGCCCAAAAAAAAAAGTACTCTCCCATGGATTTGGCTTTCTTATGACGTATTTGGTAACCCTTCTGTTTTCGTGAATAATTTCTAATCGAAATAATTCTTTTTATTTTGTTTCTAGAAACAATTTTTAAGCATTTTAAGCCGTTTAATAACTGTCTAAAATTTCAATTCTCGGAATAAAATTGCATTTGGTACCGTATTCAAAATTTCTACTCCAAATTATTTTCTTTTAATTTTTAAATAATTTTATTACTTTTTCCTTTTTTTCTTCTTTTCTTTTTTTCCTTTCTTTCTCATATTCTTCTTCTTCAAGTGGTGGACGCCGATCATGGCCTTGGGATGACCGCGTCCGCCGACAAGGGTCGGCAACCTCAGGAGCGTCACCGGCCCTCGGTGAGGCTGGCCTATGGCCAAGCCTCGCCGATAGCTAGGCAAGGCTCGGTCGAGCCTCGGTGGGGCTAGCCGAGCCTCGACTAAGCCGGGTGAGGCCCGCCAGCAACGAGGCGTGCTAAGCTCGCCTAGCTACCGATAGGGATCCGGCGAGGCTGGGCAAGCCTCGCGGGCCGGGCAAGGCCCACCCGCCACCGAGAGGCTCAACCTCGCTAGATCTAGGGAGGCCAAGCCTTACCGGTGGGCGGGCTTACCTCCGACGAGCTCGTCGAACCAGGCTTACCAGGGGCGGCGGATAATAGACAGCGTGCAAACAAAGAACCACGGCGGTGACAATAGATGAAGAAGAAGAAAATGGAAGAAAAACAAGAAAAATAAAATAAAAAGAGAAAATATGGGCTTGATTCTAGAATTGTTTCCAAGAACAAGAATCATTTTTTTTTTAATTCTTGATTCTAATCCAAATCTACTTCTAGAAACAAAAATATATATAAATTTGTTTTCGAGAACAAAATTTTACTAAACACAATTATGTTCCAAAACTACTCCCTGAAACAAAATAATAGAAATTTTTATTATTTGGCGGATTACCAAACAGGACTTTAGGGACTATTTTGTAATAATCCAAGAACAACTTATTATGTTTTTTTGTTTCCGGAAAAAAATAGAAATATGTTTGGTAAATTTTTTGTTTCTAGGAATAAAAATCCTTTTTTTGTTCCCAATAATAGATTTGGAACATAATCAAGAAGTAGAAAAAAGTTGCTTCTTACTTCCAAGAACAATTCTAAAATTAAGTCTAATTTTTTCTTTTATCTTCTCTTTTCTTCTCTTTTCTCTTCTTCTCTTTCCTCTTCTTCTTCTTCCTTTTGGCCGGCGTCCTCGCTGGAGCTGCCAAGCCATGACAAGGCTCATCGGCCTGAGCCTCATCATGGTTGGGCGAGGCTTAGCATCGCTAGATTTAGACAAGCTCAAGTTCACCGGTCAAAACGAGGCCAAGTTTTGCCAAGCTAGGGCGAGACTGACCTCGTGCCGCCTCGTAGTGGCTAGGCGAGCCTTCGGCGACCTCACCAAACCTCACCCAAATGGGTGGTCGACAACCAGCCACAAAGGAGGAAGAAGAAGAGAAAAGGAAAAAGAAGAAAAGAAGAAAAATATAATAAAAGTATTAAAAAATTAAACGAAAAAAATTAAAAATCTTGCAAACGCATTTCTATCTCGAGAATAGAAATTTTGTACATTATCAAGCGTATTCTTTTGCTCAAAAATTATTCTAGAGAACAAAATTAAAAAAAAATCATTTCTAATAAAAATTACTCTTAGGAATAGAATAGTTACTAAACGCGCCCTTACCTACCTCAAGCCCTATAGGCTTTGCTTTGTAATGACACTCCTCTTATGGGCTCTTTCAGTTTTGAGTAGTAAGTGAATACAAAATCTTTATGACCCAAAAAACAAAAATGATCTTTTCAAATTTAATCATTTCGTTCATGTATCACATTATATTTAATTGAGTAAATATGTTATATTTGGATCAAAATAATTCTTTTTTTCAAGATAAAATTTCTAAGACAAAAATTTTCTGATTGGACAAAAGGTTCAAACTAAACATTCTACTGCAAATACAGAACTCTCATAGTAACACCCGGAAGAGGTAGCTTAAAAAAAAAAAAATCTCTCATGACAATTCGTTTCCCTCACACTATTTTCTTGCCTAAAATCATTTGCTAACTTATCCAAATATATTCCCTAATTGAACAATATGTTAATCTACTATGTAGTTGACAACTCAATATCTTTTGTATTCTATAGTGTTAACTAAATAATAAAGATTCTCAAAGTACAACATATATGCTCTAGGCACACAAGGCGTTTTGGTTGTTTGTTGATTGAGTCTTTAACATTCTATTTAGTAAATTGACTCCTAAATATTTTGGAAAATCTGCAATTCAATCCTAATTTCCCTACCGGTGACATTTACTTATCAGAAAATAATGTCCTTTTAGGTTTTCACAAAAGTGAACATTATTTTAACAATAATCAAGGTATAAAGCACATAAATTTCGTTGAGAATTGGGTGAGAAACTTGATTATGAGATTTCATTGAAAAATAGAATTGAAGTTTTCTTCTTAACTTTATGTGACTCGAGAAAAATGTTAAGTAAAATTTAGGCTTTATTTTTTAATTAATTTTCATAATCAAATTCTCTACTAAATGAAAGATTCATATGCTTTATTTCTAATTTTGGTTAAAATGATACTTCATTTAAGGGAAAATTGTCCAAAAAATCCTAAACCTATTATACTTTTACTAATTCAATTCTAAAAATTTCAATTTTATAAGTTGAGCCCCAAACTTTTTCGCATTTTGTTACTCAAGTCCATCTGACCAATTTTGACCAAAAATCATTAACATGGACACTAGTATAGCATGGTACTGATGTTGACATTTTTTAATAATATTTATTATTTTTCTAATTTTTGTATTTTTCTTTTATTTTCTTTTCCTCCCTTTTTGTTTTTTTGTTTTTTTTTTTTTACTATGGCTAGGGAGAGTTGTTGAGCCCTTGTCAACCATGGGCAAGGCAACCTTACCCAAATTTGGGTGAGGCCACCTTCATCTGCGACTAGCGAGGCTAGCCTCACCAAAACTTGGGCAAGGGTCACGAGAAGCCTATAGTCAGCAAGGGTGTCACGGCCCCTCACCAGCAACCAGCAAGGCTTGGTAACCCTTGTCGGCCACTATAACTAATAATAATAATAATAATAATAATAATAATAATAATAATAATAATAATAATAAAGGAAAAATAAATTAATAAGTTCCAAAAAATATCAAAATATTCCAAAGTGTACATGTTAGTGTATTCTAACCAAAGTGAGCCAAATGGACTTAAGTAGTAAATTATGAACATGTTTAAAACTCAATTGACAAAATTAAAAGGTTTAGAATTCAATTAACAAAATTACAACATGTTTAGGACTTTTTGGATGATTTTTTCTTCATTTCATAATCACCCATAGAGTATAACCATCCAGTTACTAAGGTCACCAACAATGATATTGGCACTTTTGGCGTGTTTATTAAGTTTTTTGAGACTTAATTGACTAAAAATAAAACATTTAGAACTTAAGTAATCAACCATCAAAAGATTAGGACTTTTATTACACTTATTGTCACTTGACTAGTTGTGATTAACTCGAAGAAGAAAAGTAATTCTCCACATGTACTATCCGTTCTATCTACAATTCCCTTGTTTGTTTAGTTATTACTTATTTAGATAATGTAAAAAAAAAACACATATAAATTGAGCTAAAAAAGTTATAGTTTTAATTTCAATTTCACTATAGCAACAAGTTTGATCTAGCTATAAATGACATAAGTCTGAATCTGATGTCATGCATTTGTCATGTGATATTAATTTATAGGTATTTCATTATTTAGTTCTGGAGAGGAGAAAAATATAGTGTATTGATTTTTAGTTAGTCCGGCAGATTTTTTTCCCTTTCAGAGTCAGGCGAAGTTGAATGGACTTATGGGTACTTTGAATATGCATGCTTGGACCATCGGGTATTAACTTATGACATCATTCCGTGCAAATCACACTATATCAACTATTATCTACATTCTAATTTTCTTTCACAGAGTGTACTCTAACAGAACTTGATGTATGTTATTATTTCGGTAGCCTAAGAAAAGCCCGGATGTAGTGCTCCCCAAAAAGCTAGCTTTTGTTCGTTTGGAGTCGACATGTACATTAAGCATCATCACTCCCTACTTGTATGCATCATTGCATAAAACAAGGATCCTGTCGATTCTCATTTTTTTCAACTATTACTTTTACGGTTTGACCTAGTAAATACAATCTGGAGAGAGCCTTCACATGATATCGATCTGTTGAAACTTAAGAGATCACGTCTTGAGACACCATGCCATCATATCTTGGCGATTCGATCTTGATGATATCAATAGTTCTGTAATTTTCTCAATCTAATGGTGTCAGTTGAAAGTAGGAGCCATGGGTATTTCATGTCGTCGAAAATCACATCAAGGGGATCTAAAATCACAAGTCAAAATCGGCTATAAGAACAAATAAGAACTAAATGAAAGGGGCTAGGTCTCCACCCAGACAAACTTCTGAATTGATTTTGAGCACCAATGATTGGGATGATCTTTAACCGAACTAGGGCAGACTCGGCCATGATAAATTCACTTCGCTTTTAGTTTGACAAAAGATGGATTCAAGTTGGTTTGATACAAGAACCTGCGACGGAATAAATCCTATCCGATCGTGTTTTTGGAAACTTGGCATGACAAGCTTTCTATTGTCAGGATAATCACGATAATTTGATATTAGGCGTTCTATCCATTTTTCAGACACCGACAATAGATCCGACCTCTCTCTCTCTCTCTCTCTCTCTCTCTCTCTCTCTCATGCCGCTTACTATACCTGAGAAAAAGTGAGAAATTATCTTTTATATGATAAAACAACCTTCGACCCATGAGCGAGATATTGTCATATTTGTGGGATCTAATCCTAATTAAAGGTCGTATGGCCATCTTCCATCTACAACCCATGAGCAAGAGATTCTCACGAAGCACCCTGCGCAAACTCATACCAAAATGTTTAAACAACAAGCTTAATCGATTCAAAACAAGTACTCTCGTAATAGCAAGACCAGAATTAAGAGTTGCTAAGTGCATCTTTTGAGCAACTATCATATTCGCATGGATCAAGTGTCACTCAAACGACACATTCAGTATTGCTGCCGTAGCAAAATGTATATTATGTCATAATGCTGAGACACACCAGAGACAATACAAAAATTGAACTTCCAAAGATAGTTCACAAGAATATTTTCTTCTCTAATATGGAAAAGCCTCTACTTAACAAGGGCAAAATCATTTCAATTACTGGCAACTTACATTCGGGTCAATTCAAGAAGAGAATACCCCATGAGAGAGAGCTGAAGATCACCAGAGTCCGATAGAAATATCTTCTCAAGCATAATCAGGCATCACCTTTTTCAGGAATGTAATCGGCTCGGAATCTTCAGGCGCCAGTTGGTCAAATGCGGCATAGTTATGCTCTTCATCGTACACATGGCACATCGTCATAATTGTCTTCATGAGTCGCCAATTCCATGTGGCTTCATTTAAGTACTGTGGATGACATGTAAACCAAATGAGCAAACTAGCAAATAGACATTTTTTGACAACAGCGAGACAACTGGTCCTCAGGCAAATATCCAATACCAAGATCACTCTGCATTTACAAATATTCGAAGCACCAAACACTAAAATCAAAAACTATCTCAAGTTCGCCAAATTTAGTTTCAACTTTAAAATACTCCCTTCCTCTTCAAGCGTCTGTTACTCATGACAAGAGCCACCCCCCAAAAAAAAAAAAAAAACACAACTTGCTCCAAATCATCCTAATCTAGCTGGCCTTTTGAATGCCAGAATAACATACTTGATGGAAATCAGCTCACCTTTCCCCAGTTTTCTTGTATAGACTTGTGAGCCACCTGCAAGTTGTAACTTGGAATCCTTGGTGATATATGATGGGGTATGTGGACATTTATATGATGGCATAGAATTTCGATCCTGCACAAGAGAATAGCATCTCAGATTGTTTTTTGATCATTCTACTCATTCTTGCACCCGAAGGTCGTCAGATAAACTTTTAAGGCAAAGCAAGTGACAAAACCTTCTTCCGAAGCATGTGGTCATCTAAGATAGCTAGTTCCCCTATAACCACCTCAACTTGATAATAATTTTATTGTGCACTTTCAAAAATGCAAAAGTTTCTTGATACACATTTTTGTATGGCAATGCCCAGAAGCAATGTCAAATGTGTTAAGTTTAAAGGTACAGGACCCAATTGCCACCACCATCATGTCATTGCTAGTTCATTTATATCTGAGATGCAAGCAAAAGAGAACAAGTAATGAAGAAACTTCAGGAAAATAAAAGATTTATTACCATTTAGGATAATCGCAGTGTACGGTTCCGTTCAGCTGGGCTTGAGCAGCATTCCACTCATTGGAAGATTTGAAAGGAATGTGTGGTGCCGTGTGATGGACCATTGTGAAAGTACTCATCTGAAAACAAGAAAAGATTGTTCTTCTCATTCAGCAAATGTAGATGGCTTGACTTGAACAGCCAGGGCAACTAAATTAATTGAGCAAAGAAGCTTCAAGTGAAAACTCTTAATTATACAACTCATGATTTTCAGACAATCCAAATCCTAAGATTGAGGTATTCATGGTCCTCAGCTGCAGTTGGCAATAATGACTATGAGCAACTTCTCACCAAATATCCTAAATGATCAAAAGCTACAAAAAGATGAGAGACCACTAGATTCTTTTGGAGGTTTTCTTTAGTATGACCGTGGGGATTACTCGTCAACTAATTATTGGTGTCTTCATTAAAGAGGGGCAAGGAACCACACGTCAATGCAGATGAAAAAGACCATTACCCAAAAGTGATAGCCCAACCATGGCATCAACCAGAACTTAATCCAACCCAAAATGCCAGCCTTGTAAATGATCAATGGCCACCCAATCCCCATAAAAGCAAAAACGCAAGCCAAACTGATCTTCACCCTTTTGACTTCATTTGGTCTGAACTTGCTCAAGTCGAAGTGCCATATCAACCTAGTAGGGCATTTACTCTGATTAAAAATCAATGCATTTACATAAAATGGCAACAAATAAGAATTATAATAAACCAACATCAATTTGACATTTTGAATTTGAAGGCACGAAGAGTGAGGAAACGAGCATCTAAATGGAAATAATACATGTTTATAGTTCCATACATACCAATGACCTATAGACATCCAAGGACGAATTGGGCCATATCCATATATAATTGCCTTGCGCAGAAGAGGAGAAGAGTCAAACTCCTCTTTCAAAACAGGATGCCAAGCTGTATCTTCAGACAACCTATTACAGATAAAAAGGAAGAAAAACATCATGATAGTTGCATAAAGGCAGTTAAGAGGGGATTAACCAGACAACTACAACCATATGGTCATGCTAACCAAGGGGAATTTTCTCACAAAAATAAAAAATAAGAGGAAAAAACAAGGAACATGTGTCCAGAAGATAACATCATAGACATGAAAGAGGGCAAGGAAATAACAAACAACACATGTGCAAACAATTGTCTTCATGTATATTTCCTCACTATATCCAAAGTGAGTCTTTAAGTATGTAGATTATGCATGGAGTAGATAGCCTAAAATGGACTAATTGTTAAAAATCAAGGGAGATATACTGTCACAAGAGCATTCTGCTTGTCGTTAAAGGACCATGTACCCCTTTATTTCATATTAAAAGGTATTCAAAATGGATTATCAAATGCAAAAATGTAAAGGGAGTGTCTTACAGACATGTTAGTTTTTGCATGATGTCGGTCGTGCTTAAACCTCCATGGCTCGTAGGGATATATCAACGGAAGAAATGCCAGCGTTCCCACTATATCTTCCACTAATTTGTTCTTTGCAAATGACTTGTGAGCACAATCGTGCCCTATAACAAAGAACTTGAAAAAGGGAGGGAAAACAAGAAGGGATAAACAGAGCTGTCTAGGAAGTTAATCTAATATCTGTTATAGAATGAAAAGACAACCCATATGAGCAAAAAGCAAGGGAATTTTTTAACAAAGGAGAGAAACAGCAAACAAGATTTACCCCAGTAACAGCAGTTCCTGTCCATGCCCACGCCAAAGGGAGTAGGTACCATGGGGCTTTGGAAATCATGAACAACCCCAACGAGTAGGAAGTAACTGATATCAAAACTGAAGTCCAGGCTTTCCCATCATCAATCTCAAAAACCTTCGATGAAATTTGAGGGCAATAATTGTTAGAAAACTTGCTAAAATGTTGCAATTATTTCAGCTACACCAGAAAGTTTCTTGTGACCATCTAGCCCTACATATGACCAAGATGCAGCTGATATAATTATCGGGTGAAAAGCTTACGTAGTAGTATTCAAGAGACATTTGTTCATTTATTTGAGGACTATTCCCAAGCAATAGGAGCATGAACTAGAAACATCATTGGATTCTTTTTCACTCTTTACAAAAACATCCTCAAGTCGAAAGAGTAATCTAAATAAACAATCTTGGCAATGAAAATGAGAAGATGGGAATGCTTCATGGATAAGAGAACATGTAAGCACACTCCGCAGCCAGTAAAACGGATACCTTTCTGGGAAGTGAATCGATAACATCCTTGAGGGTAACATTCTCAGGAAGAGGTTCTCCAATTTGCCTGAAGCCATAACTATCAGCCAATTGCTTCCGGTACTCAGCACTGTCTTCTGAAATCGGTGCAACAGGAACTGCCACAGCCCTTACAATATGAATTTTTTTAGGGGAGAATGAATGTCCTTTATGTTTGATTCCCTTCTGGAGTGGATTTTCCCATTTCAGATCATATAAGCCTGTCTTCCAACAGAGAATTATAAGAAACCCACCAAAACCAGAGAAACCATTTAAAGCAGTATAGTATCAAATGACCCATGCAATTTGTTTCATGTCATTTAAAGCGTAAGTGCAAAATAAAACCCAGCAAATTGGTCGGTTTCATCCCAATTCCCAAAATTTCATTATCAAAATGATGCTTGCACTCAAATAAATTCTAGCCTTTACGACGATGTCTATGCTATTACCAAACTGAATAGGCACCAGATGCATGAGCTGGTCATGTTCACATAGCCTTTCTTGGTCATACCTGAGATTAGGTTGACTTGGTCCAGTCCAAAATACATCCAAGCAAGCAAATTTAATTAAGATCCAGTTTCAGCTGACTGAAACACTAAGTTGGTCAACTAGTAGGGATCAGATTTTCCAATTTGAAGCTATATTTCATGATTCTAGCACTTAAGTGGACCTATCCTTCAGCCACATCATTAGTTTGTTGGAAAGAAAGAACAGCATACTGAACAAGGCTACATCTGAACCACTTATTTAAGTAAATGGATCATTTTGATAAAATAGGGTGGATGAACTGGGAAGTGTGGCCATTTCACTGCCTGGGTGTGGGTGTGGGTGTGGGAGCCAACTCCAAGCTATTGCTCAGCGACCGTACAATGGTAAGAAAGTGCATTGTCGACATTTACCATCATATATAACCAATACTGTAATCGATGTCAGAAGTCCATGAATGGTCCTTCTAACAAAATGGACCCTTCAAGCCTCTAAACAGCATTGCATTAGGTAAGACAATTAACTTGATATATATTAAACAGAGGTTTCAAAACATAAGAGTATTTCTAAACTCGATGCATGCCTTGGGCAATCCAATCATCAATTGCAAAAAGGGTTAATTTCAGAATTTTACCAGAAGAGTAGAGCCAGTGACTGTCAATGCAAATTCTATGCAACAAAACGCAATGCACATAAATGGCATAAAATGCGTACTCTTAGAAGAAGAAAATGGTAGCTTTGAGTGCCATGCATCGTCATAATTAGAATCCTAAATCCCACCATTGAGCAAAAAAGTAAATCACTTTTCTAAAAGTAAAGAGTTAAGAACCAGTTTCACCTATCACACGAATCATCAACTGCAGCCATCACAACCAAATTCTAAACTTAACAGAATAGATTTAAAGCTCCAAATTTACAGCTACTTTGGCCGCTGACAGAGTGTACCACCACCGGGGCACAACCACCGAAGGAGGTTTTGAGAAAAAGTATTAAGTGACTCAATTCACACATGAGATTAGTAAAAATTAAACTCCAGGCGAAAAGGCATAATAGAAAATCAAATACCAGGTGAACACTGGGTAGCAATTCTTCGGCTCCGAATCGACGTCTGATGGGGGCCCTGAATACAAAATCCATACGAACTTGTCAATAGGGAGGGGCGGACAGTAACTGCCCATTGACACGTTACACTAAAATTACACAACCAAAGTCCAAATTCAACCAAGAATTGGGAACCCAAGAATCAAAATATCCAAAAGAAATCTTGCATTTACAAAAAGAATCAATCTTGAAGGCCACAGAGAGAGACACAGAGACAGAGACAGAGATGGACACACCTTGAGGAGGAAGGCGGAATCTGCAAGCCTGCAAGCCATGAAGAAGCAGAAATGCAGAAAGAATTTGCAGCTCTGCTCAAGAGGACCCCCAAACACAGACACAAACTCAAGTATCCAAAAGATAAGCCCCTCTCTCCCTCTCTCTCTCTCTCTCTCTCCCTCAGTTATTGCAACTGGGGTTACAATACATGGGACGAGGCGGTGGAACCCCAAGGAGAGGATCTCCAAACAGCGTCTCTTGCTGGCTATTTATATGCGGGCAGTTGCCTTCCCCAAACTTCATCTTCTTTGTCCGTGGTCGGCATCGAAAGTGTGGTCGACATTTCGCAGGTATCCTCAACCTTTTGTTTCTTCCTAGTTTTTTTTGTTTCCTCCTAGTTTTTTTCCCTTCTTTTGGGGGTACTTTTTCCTTTCTTTGCCTTTTTTGCCAACAGTAATTTTGTGAGGAAAAAAAAAAAAGGATTTATGCCACTTTTCTTTTTATTGCTTTAATATGACTAATTCTGTCCAAATGATAGAGCTGTTTCCACCCTGCATATGATTAAATCCATCTCATTTCCATTGTGCAATAAAGCACACGGCGTGAAAAATTTGTGGACATTCAGGCACCTTGAATTTTCTTATAAAGGAACACTCTATCAATGTTATTACCTTTAATCCATCAAAGTGAAGTGAAATTTAACTGCACTTTAAAATTGTTGTTGTCTTTTACAAATTTTGATTTAATAAATTTTTTTTTAAAATTTTTGAATTGGAAAATTTAGTCATGGTCTTATTTTAACAAATCTTTAAAGAGGGCCTTTTTTTGTTGCATCCGGTCATCTCATTATATGTATATAAAGAGACGACCGATAAAAAAGAGCTTGGAGGTAATATGTGCAATAAAAATTAAAGTACATAAATGTTCAAATTTTCTTAATTTTTACTTGACAATTAATCTATAAATTTGCTCGATTAACGTGAAAATGATTGGGAACTTTCTCTCATTGACAAAGCTAACATGTGCGAGGCAAAATCTAAAAACTTAAAAAATAATACATTGCACTTTTAACATGCATGGTGATATGTGCCCACGTAAGATAGTCAAGAAAAAAGAAAATATAGGAAAATATGTGCTATTCTCATTGCGACAACTAGATTTTTAGTAATAAATTAAAAAAATTGAAGAAAAAGAAAAGTGGAGAAATTTGGAGCTCCATCACTTGAAGTTTCGTTTCTTTTTTTTTTGAGCAAAACTTGAAGTTTCGTTTAGATGGTTAAACAATTTTATTTCTTTACTAGAAATTGGATGGATATGGTCTTATAAAGAGCATAAATAGATTCACCCGTGTCGTGTCCAAATGGCTACTTAGACTTCACCCTATGAATTCGTACGCAAATAAATGTTTTCCGAACAGAACATAGATTTGTTTGTAGACAGAATAACTATTAAACTCGTCTTAGTCTTCAACTTAGGCCCCGTTTGTTTGCGTTTTTTTTTGTTTTTAAACAGTTTTCTGTTTTTGTTCAAAGGAACAAAAGGAGCAACACGTTTGTGTGCGTTTCTGTTCCTTTTTGTTCTTTTGTTAAAGGGAACAAAAAAGTAAAACAAGAAACACAAATTTTGTGTTTCTTGTTTCGGAACACAAATCGAAACACTTTTTTTTTCTTTTTTCTTTTATTTTCTTGTTCTTCTTTCATGGCCGAGGCGAGTCGCCGCCGGCCTCGGCCACGGTAGCGGCATCGGCCGACGAGGGCAGCTCCGCCTCGCCCGGCCACGCGAGGCTCGCCGGCCCCGCGAGGCCGACGCCGTCGTGGCCCAGGCGAGGGTCGGCCTCGCCATGGGGGCGAGCTCGAGCTCGCCCGGCCATGGCGAGGCCGACCTCGCGCCGGCTGGGCGAGCTCGGCCTCGCCGGATCGGGCGAGATCCGGCGAGGCCGAGCTCGCCGGCCCCGGCGGCGAGCCTCGGCCTCGCCCGGGCGGTGGCCCGGCGAGGCCGCGGCTCGCCCGGCCGTGGGCGAGCTCGGCCTCGGATCAAGGCGAGGCCGACCTCGCGCCGGCCAGGCGAGCTCGATCTCGCCCAGATCCGGCCTCGAGCTCGCCCGGGCCGGCGAGGCCGAGCTCGCCCGGCGGCGAGCCTCGGCCTCGCACAGCGGTGGTGGCCGCGGGCGCGCCCGCCGCCCGGGGCGAGCTCGGCCCTCGCCGGGCCGGTCGCCGGCCAAGGCCTTGGCGGCGGCCAAGCCAAAAGAAGAAAAAAATGAAAAAAAAAAAGAAAAAAGGAAAAATAAGAAAAAATAGAAAAAATAAAAGAAATAAAAAAATTATCCAAATTTACCAAACATGTTTTCGTTTATTTTTTATTAGAACAAGTTTACCAAACGCGTATTTTTGTTCAAAAATTGTTCGAAATCTTAGTCTTTTTAACAAAAAACACAACCAAACTCGTAATAAATTTTTTTTGAAAAAAAAAATTTGTTTTACCAACCAATGCTTTGGACATGGAATAGGGAGCCAAGTCCCGGGAAAGCGGGGATTGTTCATTGCGACTGATTCCGTGCCACGAGGTTTGACCGACACCTGGTTACTAGACGCCATAGGCGTGTACTTTTGATGGGGCAAAACATGTAGAACACCGTTTGTTTTTATATATATATATATACGAAAAATTATTCCGACTTTTCGATATTTGGAAAACGAAAAGTTAATCGATTTATGGAAATTGTTTTCCATGAACTGAAAACAATAAGTTTAAACTGAGGAAAACAACTTTTCCTTGTGTTTGTTTCAAAGAAAATTTTATAGTGAAAGAAAACACTTTCTGTGTAAAATATTACAAGAATTTATTATAGAAAAAGTTTAATCCTTTTTAGATTGTAGAAAGTCTAACCCAAAAATTTTAATTTATAGATTAAGATAGACTGCATAAAAATAAAAAGCATATAAGACCCACTGTTAAGTAATGTGGGATAATATTTCAATAAAGGCAATGACAACAGAATTTGTAAAGACATGATGAGTATTTATCTAGAGAGAATTATATGTCTAGTCAGTATTTATGTTTGTGTTGTTAATCATACTTAGACATTTAGTGTTGTAGATGAAACCATAGAGAGAATTATGTGTTAAGTTAGGATTTTTGTTCAAGTTGTTAACAATTATTTAGGATCACAAATTGTGTGTTCGTGTTGCTCTTACTTATTTAGGATTGACTCCATTTAAGTAGTGCATGTAATTTTGCGTTTAATCTAAGATGTTGATCACAAATTCATATGCTGATTGAAAGTCAATGATATCTACATTTGCGTGAGGAAAACATAATTTGCAAATTTGTTATCTTACAATGACTTAAATAATTACCACGGTTTGTAACTCTGTATTTGATATTGACCGTTAATTTTTACGTTTTAAAATATTGCAGGTCGCCAACTTTTCTTTTTCTTTTCTTTTTTTCTTACGCCAAATATTGAAAACTTTTAGAACATGCAAATGCTGAAATGATCTTGATTAATATTTCAGAAGTTGGCAAAAATGCAAAAAGAAAATATTTTTTACCTCTGAAAAGGTCTAAAAGAATAACATGGTAGAATATGAAAATTTCAGAATTTATTGTCATGATAGATAGAGATAGTCGATTAAATTCTTGATATCATAAAATTGAATGGATGCATATATTAACTTATCACCCCTCTCTAGCACAAAAATTGTAATACACGATGGTACTTCATCCAGTTGCCGCCTCAAATTGAGAGGCGGTTGAGTGTATCCGCAACACATTTATAATTACAATATGATATTTCATAGATGTGGCAATTTAGAGTTAAGTAATTACATATCAAGAAAAGAGCGAAGGCTTATTACATTTTCTAAACCATCAAATCACTTCTATCGACCGCGTCATACATCAAACAATGTATCAATAACATATTTTCTTCATCTATCTATGGAGAGCTAGTGCAACGCTAGACCCATGTTGGGAAGAGCATCGTTGGCATCTCACCGAGTTTAAGGCGTGTCTCAGTAAACTTATTAGGAAGAAAATTCTTGGGGCATCCCTGTTCAATCTTGTCAGCTGAATGATAAAATTAGGGCATTTCACGTTGCACGCGTTTCCCATTAATTCCACACATAATCATATATGACCCTTTGAGTCTTTCGTGTCGGTCGTGAATACGAGTCAGAAACCAGCCACACCAATCGTCGTGGAGTGCGTAAGTTGATTCACTCGTCCTGTCGCTCTTGCCGTCCTACGAACAGTGACCATCACATGCACGCTTTGTCTTCGTTTGGCCATGTCACCATATGCACTTGTCGAAGTCAATAACCCACATTTCGCGTGGGGGTGGGAAGAAAAGCATTTCGGACTTTCAGCAAGACTCATCGTTCTCAAATTGAAATTCACAAATATTAATTTTGTATTATTTTTTATCTTACATAAACTTTCAAACCGGTATCTGAACCCAAATTTACCATCCGTTGGCATTCCATCCAATACCTTATTAAAATGCTCATGTGTCAACATACTCAGGCTCGTTTGATCCGGTTTTGGGAATGGGCTTTGGGACTCTAAAGTCCTTTAATTAAATGCAAATGCGTTTGGTTCGATTTTTTAGGCGACTTTGGTAAAATGCCATTATATATCCAAATAGCTCTAAGGGTCTTTAGCCCAAAGTAGGTCTGGAGGTATTTTGGAAAATTGCATTTTCGAAATGCAAATCCCCGGTATTGTTCATCTTCTCCAAAACCACCACACGGAAGCTGATCTAGGGCCGCCAACCGCCGACCAAGGGGTCGCGCGCACGTCGGCAACCGCCACCTAAGGGTCGCCTAACCCCGGCCGACCGTCGGCGGACCTCGGGCGGTGCTTGGGTCGCGCGACCCGGGCGACCGATGGCCCGATCGCGCAATCAAAGTGGCCTTAAAAAAAATACAAATGTTTTTTTTAATTTAATAAAAGTCCTTTATAAATGTAAATTTTACCAAATGGTATTTTGACCAAAGTTGTTTCTCGATACATTTTAGAATTACAATTTATTAAATGCTATTTGCATTTTGGAAAACCCCATTCACCTAAAGGTATTTGCATTTTTGCAAATACATTCCTCAAAAGGCAAACCAAACGAGCCCTCAATAGACAACTACTTGGGGGGGGATGAAAGCATTTAGACTCTTGTTGTTCGATTATTACCATTGAAAATCTCAAATTGAAATTCATAAAAAATTAATTCTATATTATTTTTTATCTTGCATAAAATTTCAAATCAGTATCAAATCCAATTTTATCCATTGGCATTCATCCAACACCTTATTAAAATGCCCACACGTCAACATACTCAATAGATGACTACCAAACGGATCCAACGTGGAGAATGATGGATTCAACGTGATAAATTCACGTGTTGACGTATACATTTAATGGGATATTGATTGAAATGTAAGTATGTGTTTGGGCTAATAATTTTGAATTTTATTTTAGGCAAAAATTTAATTTGAGATAAATCTGCCATTGAGTTACAGTTTGGATTTTCAATGGTATTTTAACCCCCTCATTTTTTTTTCTATCTATAAGGCATTATGAATCTTTGTAAAGTAACATGACATTGTTAATTATCACATAATGTTGCATGTCTTTCAATTGATTGAAAAATTTGTGTGCTGATTTATATAAATCGTTACCATTACGATTTCAAAAATCGTCTTCAAGTAAATTTTCTCTCTCAATCAATATGGGAGTAAATACTATTCATTTTTTCACGTTGACTCACTTTGTCAACTTTGTATAAATGGTGGTGGAGGTGGAAACGTGGAATAAGCGTGAACTTTAGAAAATGACTTTGCACCTTTTAGTTAGGTACATATAGCTTTCAACTTTTAAGAATACTTAATTGTTTAATGAAAAAAAAAAATTGTTCCATTGAATGAGAAGATATCCTTCGTTGACCAATTTTAATCGTGCCGAACATAGAGGATGACAATTTTTAAAAAAAAAATGTTTTCTGGTGTTATTTTTAAATAACCAATAAATAAACGGAGCTTAAAACAGCAAAACAGGCTATAATTTTGGGTTTTTGCTTTGCCACACCAAACTTTGGGTTAACTTTCGAGATTTAGACAACTTCAAATAATTTTACACTTTGGTTTTGCCTAATATACAAATGTTTATTTCTTTAAAATATAAATTTCAAAAGAATTTAAGTTTCAGAAAACTATATATAGTTACATATGAATTTATACATTGATATATGTAGGTTATGAAATGTTTAAATAAGAAGAGTCGCATGAAAAGGCAAGTAGACATGTGGTTATTAACTAAACCTTGCATTTTCTAACTTTTGCACGTCAAAAGTTTAATTTTGTAAGTTTTTGTATCTAATGTCCTGTTAGTTATAGCTATTTGATACACAAAATTCAATAAAGCATGTGCAATTATAGTAATTTTTAAGTTAATTCTTATTCTGATTCCTCATAATTCATTTAGATTTGGTAGAGCTAAGGGATTCAAATATTGATGTCGTGTCAGAATAAATTTTTGCAAGACAATGGAACTTCCTCATGTAGATTATATCATTGTCTGATACTCGAGTTAAGTTTAGTTGAGTCCAAATTGGTCATGCCTTATATGTGAATTAAAACTCAAACTTGAGAAACCTGAGTATCATTGAGCTCAAATCAAATAGGTAGTTTTTGAGAACTACACAAGAAAAGTCTATTTTGATCGGCACGTAGCGCGGAGTTCAATTCAATCCGATCACTGAACACCCCTCGGTCCCATTCATTGCCGATACCGTAAGCTCGTGTTCAATGACTGAATTCAAAAGTACCATTGATGTGTTGCGGGGATGTGGGACAAGATAGTCGTGGGGGTTCAAATCTTTAGCATAATTGGCAATGGCGTGCCCTTAGTGCTTCTTTGTAGGCCAATCCCCAAAAACAACACGCGTTTCACAATTCCACTAAAGATTCTAATATGGCCTTCTTTTCAATGGATTCATTCATCATATGGTTCAGGTTCTCCAGTAATTAGACAATTTTCTTCACATTATAATATGGTTCATCAGTTTCAAGATGAGTTAGTTTTTTATTTATGACTGAAAATCACCTTGTGCAATTCCAAAATATTAGAAATCGCAATCCTAACTAATCGATTTTGAAACTACCAGTTCTAGTCGCTTTTTATGTTTTGAGTACAAAATCGAATACTTATAATAATATATAAAAGTTAACGCTTTTCACTATGGAAACATTTCTTAGTCCATCGGTTATGATATTTGTTCATGTTGAAGATTCAACATCTAATAGGTAGAAAAAATACTTCTTTCTAAGAGAGGCTTCAAACTAGTTCAACCTCAGTAGAACATGCAGTTTCGGCCTTTGGAACCGTAGTTGAACCAATGTTGGCCCGGTTCTTGGTTTGGAAAATTAGAAATTGAAGCAGCTCATCTTGGAACAGACCAGTGTAGGCCAATGAGGCACGGACATATTCTAGGAGCTTCCATCTCGTGTCAAATACCTCGACACGTGTTGACCACACTCAAACATGAACATATATCGAAAAATCAAACACGTGGTTAACTTTTTCAACACGTTCCAACACACGTGTCCGAAATTGCAAGAGGTATGGTGGAATCTGGGGTGGGTCTACAAGTGCAACAAGAGAGAGAATTTTCGAAGAAGGCGAGAGAGAGAGTGGAGGTGAGGCATAAGCAATGGCGAGGTTGCGTGATTGCAAGGAGGATTAGAGGAAGAGCAGAGATTGAGATGACCCAAAGGGCCGTAACTACGATTCCGCAATGGAGGGCCGGAGCAAGGCTATAGCTACGAAGGAAGAAGGGCCGGAGGTGAGGCGATGAGTTATTGTGATGAGACAACCAAGAGAAAGCAAAGATCAAGAGGAAGAGGTTCGTGCAAGGAAGGAGGAAGCCACAGTTAGGGTTTTTGAGTTTCCTCCTCTTTTAGTTTTAGGCTTTAGCAAGAAGAGTAGGTAAAAGAATTAAAAATAGGGATTTTGATGGGACTTAGCGTGATTTTTTCCTTTTTGGAGGGAGGGAGTGGAGGATGACTTCAATTCTCAAGAAAAGAAGTAACAAGTGATGGGAGGAAAGAAACAAGAGAGGGAAATAATTTTTTAGGGAGGGGGTGAGGGTTTGGGGGCGACGGGGCTTTTTTGTCAATAAAAAACAAAAATAACGGAGTTAAAAAGTGATTTAAAAAATAAAAGAGTTGAATGTTAAATAATGATAAATTTTGATTATTATAGAAGATCGTAGGTTTATTTAAATAAATTGATTCTAATATCTCTTTTTTTCTAGAAAAACAAAAAATGGGGTTAAAAGATGATTTCAAAAAATAAAAGCACCAAATGTTAAATAATGATAAATTTTGGTCATTATAGAATATCATAGATTTATTTAAAATAAGTTAATTCTAATATCTTATTAGTCATTAGTTTCATTGATAACTTTTGTTAATTATAAATGTTTCCCCAAACATGGATATGCATTAATTATGAATGTCTTTTAAATTTCCTATTTATAGATTTATGAAAATTATTGTGTAAATATCACCGCACTGAGTGGCGTTGCTGGCTTCGGGCTTATCCCATTCACAAAGGAGAGAAGTTCGAATCCTCAGCATGTTGCATGTGAACTTACCCGCTTCACGGGGATGGTGGGTTCCTCCATGGGCCCTAGGGTTTACCCGCCAGTTGTCGGTTTACGGGTTTCCCTGAGTCATTAAAAAAAAATTATTGTGTAAATTCATTGTAAGCTCTTTATTATTATTTATTTATTTGTGAATTTGAATCGAATTAATTAAAAATAAAAGTATTCATTTATTATACAATATGTCCCAACGTGTCAGAATTATCTATTTTTGAGAAATAACATGTCAGCATGTCATATTGCATGTCTATGTTGTGTGTTGGTGCTACTTAGATGTAGGCTGATTTGGTTAGTTCTCAAGTTAAACCAAATCAGTGCTTACTCCTACTTGATAATGCATAATTAAACTAATGTTCCCTTTGGAAAATTAGAGAACATGGAGGAGAAATGAAAATTCGGATGGAAAATTGGGAAACTTTTCAAATTTGTTGTATAATGATGGGTCGGAAATTTAATATTCTTTTCCCATTTTCCATGCCCTCATTTCTTCAGTGTCCCATACGTAGCACAAAAGTTGAATTAGGTTCTGCACAAATATATTTTAATCCACTTCCTAAATTGAAACCGGCCCATGTTCATGGAACATATGGTTGATAATATAATATTTGCTTCGATGTTGATTTGCCCCTCCAATTTATCAAAGAATATATACTATAAATTATTTTATAAAAAATTATTAGAGTTTGTTTGTATTATGACTAGTTTATGAGCCTGATAATATCATAGGCTGGGCCTGACTAAGCCCATTATACATTGGGGAAGGTTTGTGCGAATACTTTTTAATAAGTCTGACCAAGCTGGTCGATCCAATATTTTTTAAGCCCAATTAGTCGGTTTTGCCTAAATCGGCCATAGCTTGGCCCGACTTGTTCGACGGCCCTAACATCTAATAATAAATGTGACTTTTAAACGTCACATACATCAAAATCAACCTTTTCTTTTTTTTTCTTTTTGGTTAAATCAAGTTTCGAAAGTTTTCAAGAGAGGTAAGGAAAATTTCTTAAAAGTCTCCGTCGTGAATTGAGCATGAGGCTTGAAGGCCCTACCGCATTCCGGCTCACGGAACCCCAATTGGTCCTCTTTCACTCCTCTTTTACCGGTAAATGTTGACTTTCATCATTCCTTTTCCTAGATGGTACCTCTTGGATTCAGAGTTCGTTTCCGCAAATGCTACGCGTGAGATATTGAGAGTCCTCCCCCTAATTTTGTATCCTGTTGAAGAGGATTTCAAGCAACATGAACCCCGTGCGTTCACATGAAGCAAGGCAACATTTCATGCTACTTTTAATACAATATGCCTCTTAACTATTTGTTCAAGACGGTATATTATGCTAAAGCCTCTTGACTCAGTTACTCAATTGTATGATTTATGTTCTTTGTACATGCGCCATGAAATTTAAAAGAAAAAGAAAAGGGCTCGAATGTTAAACCAGCTTGGCAGAGGCTCAGAAAAAGATTTCGGATAGTTACAATACATAGGTATGTACGTGAATAGCCATGAGATATTGAATTATTTGCATCAAATCAAGTTGCACAGTCAAAGCCAAAGCCATTATGTGACTATGTCAAAAGCATTTATCTTGGCACCAGCAAAGGAAAAAATTTTGTTCGCGATAACACTAAAAATATTAAGTTTCATGTTCCCAAAATTATCATTTAAGACTTCGGCAATTATTGGTGTCTAACCTACGAGGGGCTGACCACGAAACCCAATTCCATTGACTGCAGAATTTGTGACAATGTCATTAGAGATGCATCATATGCCCCCTTCTCCTTGCCTACATATAATTGTAACCCATCAATGCTTCGCGTGGAAAAGAGAGTAAATACTAGCTCAGAATGACTATACCTGTCCCTGGAGCATAGCGCTCGTTTCTCTTCCTTGCTTGCCGTGTCCGAAGTCCACTTTCTTTAACTACAGGGTTCTCCATTTTGGTACGGAATAAATTTCTAACAGGATGATAATGGTATAGTTGAAGCCATGAAGATAGGATGACAACAACCTTCATCCATCAAGTTTCCTAACAAAAGATGTAATACAATTCGAGTAAAATCTTGTTTAGCTTGCTTTTTTCAAGAAATTTGTAGTCTGATATAAAGTTATCCCCATCTACATGTACGGTTGATCTAAATCTCGGGGCAAGTTGAGATTCTTTATTTATAGTATTATAAATTGGAAATGACACCTTCCATTAGAACACTTGAATAAATTACATATATAATATATAGTGTGTACTTTTATTAATAATGCATACATCAACCCACTTTATAACAGTACCATCCAATTTTTCGAAATTAAACCTCACTTTCAACTACTAAGAAATATGAAAAAGAAAATAATAAATTTCTTGTTTGTTACTCAAATAGCAACTAGAATTCAAAAACCTTTATACATCATAGGAAGGGCAACTAGAAATATTAAATGCCAACCTCGATTTTCGATTGGAAAACTATTATTAGCTCCAAGAATTGAAAATTCCAAAATATCCAAAAAGATACTAGCTAAACATAGCACGAAAGTCGTTAATATATATGATCATCATGTTTTATTTCCACTTGTGATTTTTTTTTTTTTTGGTATTTACAACACAAACTTTATGAGATGACGGTGCATGTATTGATGGTATCACCAAAGAAATTAAACCTATTATGAGGTCCTTTTCATTTCTTCATAAAAACCTACTTTCGAGCATGATGCAATTAACAATCTTGAGTGAGATACCTAACCAATATCGATCATAGTTAGTCATAATGCTTATTTGTACTCTTATCCATAGAGGCCTTCTCTTTCTCCTCCACCATATAAAGGTAGATCACCTGCTAGTCCTTCGATACAAAAATAATTATGCATCTAAGTGCTTTTTCTAAGAAAAAATAAAATAGCAAGAATATTTAAATTTTGCTTCTTTTTTTTTTTTTTAATGGAAGGGGTAATTTTATGCATTATGTAGATGGTGTTTGATTAGGGACCAAGGCTCCCTGGAGAGTATGGAAGGTGACGAGGCCTTATACTAAGTTGCCATTGGAACCCTATTAGATGGCTTTAGATGAGCAATGTGATCAATTGGCATCCTTTTTGCTTCTAATAACTTCAAAGGAAGAAGGAAGGAATCAACTATCTTAGTCCAAAATAAGGGGAGAAGGACATTAGAAATACCAAAAATTGTGTACAGTACTCATTTTAGTACTATTTTTTTTTCTAATTACTTAAGTACCACTTAATTTAAAAAACGATCATTTAAGTATCAACTCTGATTTGGATCACCGAAAGTCCAATGTATCCATATTTTATTAATTTCTTGATCCTACATGACTTGCTAACGTGCCTAGTCAGTATATAAGTCTTAGTGGGTTGAAATGTGATCTCTTTAGTAACAGACTAACAGTCATTATTAAAGAATGATCACTTTAGTGTCAGTTGTTATTAAAAATGATCACTTTAATGCTAATCTCAATGAAAAGTCGATCACTTCAATATCAAAAAAATTCCACCTCAAACAAAATTTTTTATTATAGAAGCCATGTAATTTCTTTTACTAGAATTTCTTGTCAAAAGCACTTAAATGAATATTTTTTCTGATTTGGCATTTAAGTGAGCTGATGAAAACTTTTAACACTAAAGTGAATGCCATACACAACTTTTCGCACTTCTATTGTTCTTCTCTCCCAAAATAAGTATACAAACTTGTATGCATGAAAACATACAAGACCACACCTTAATGATGTAGCTAGTATGTATGAATACAAGCCGTGGAATCCCATTTTATGGGACGCAACTCTATGGTTTTGTGGATAATCATCCAATATAAAAAAAAAAAATAATCTCAATGTTGTTAGTTGTGAAAAATCAATCAACTAGAAATTTTAGTAAACATTGGAAGTAGCAACAGATGTTATGAGATAGTCTACCATGAAACGACAAAATTAAACATTCCAAAAAATTATCCATAGGCCACAACATCAATATTTTCCTAGAACTAATGTGTTAATTTCTAATGAAAGAGCTGAATATCCTTAACTATTGAATATCTACTCTTGAAACACTAAATATGAAGAAGAAGTCAACACTTCATCTAGCCAATGCACTAGAGCATTTGCATGGTTGGCATTGGCAAGTCAACACTTCATCCAACTAATTTTGATTTATTTCCATAAGTGGCACACAACCATCATCATTTTGTCTTCTAAACACCCAACAAACAACAAATCGATAGAGATTTACATTTGTACATGGAGAGTTTGCATGACAATACATGACACAACTTTGTAAAGGAGTTTTGTCTATCGACTTGGACAGAGGTTGCACTACATTTCAAAGCTAAAAAAAGATAGATCACATGAAATATCCACTGTGAAATGCATTTTACACCAATATTAGAGAATTTGAAGTCCACAAATTCAAACTCAAAATATCAAGCGATTATATTCATCGACAATGACGTTCCAATCTTATTTAACTAAAATGCTGAAGCAAACACACAGAAAAGGGCTCTCTATGTCAACCTCAAAGGTTCAAATGGATGGAACAAAGCAGTAAACATGAGGATTGTTGCGACCCAACCTTGGCGCCCATTCGACGATGCGATGAGCATAAAGGCGGGGTTTGAAAGTGTTTGACCATGGGAGTTCTCTCATGGTATATAATTTCAAGAGTGTCATCACCTCATTCTTTGAGATCAACCATATGAGTTCACTTGGTTATGGTCATGACCTCTCCCAAATTCATACCTCGCATAACAATGGAATTTGTCATAATTTTACCTCGACACCATGGCATACCTTAATTGACAGTTTTAAGATTGAAAGGAAATTGGACATGAATGTGGGTTTAAAGATATTTCGACTATGATACCCCTGTCAAAGGTCCATCCACTTAAGATGACATCACTTCATCTTTTTGGCTTCATCACTACAAGTATGCTAAATCATGACTATGAACTTTTTACAAAATTGCATACCCCTCGTGACGGATTTACTTATTAGTTTTGAGTTGTCTTAGACAACCCATGTGATATTTAGGAGTCACCATAAGCCTTGTTTTTGGGAGCTAACTAAAGTGTCTAATCAAGGGTTGGATTATGCTAATGTTGCTATTGGCGTCCTTTAGGTGCCTAATTGATGTGTTTCATTACCTAACATGGCCACGCATCTCTTTGTACATTTTAGTGCAAGTTCAAGAAACAAAAACAATGATTAAGCATGGATGGCTCGTTCATGCCATCCTCCTCTATTCTAACAAGAACAAGAATGAAACAAATAATTAATTGAAAGACAGTGCATAAAAGTAAATAACCAAAGTAGTTAAAATGGCAAAATCAAATCTAGGTGTACAACTCTAAATGCGATAGAAAGCAAAACCCACAACTCGTTGGACATTTATACAATACAAAAAGCAACCCAAGACATGTGTTAGGGAATGAATAGTACAAGTGAAAGGTCAAATTGGACATTGACCATTGATCATCTTCATATCTTTGGGATCGCCACCTCCATGAGCCTATCCTAATTCTAGTGTAGCGCTCAAACTAAATTGATAATTCGAAAGTACTTTTTATGCACACAATGCAAATAACAAATAACAAACAAAGCATCCAAAGTATTAAAAGAGAACATCCATCAATCATGAACGGCCTCAAGGTCGGTCTTTGGATGATGCATGCAACAACCTACCTAGAACACCTACCCAATTCGTTTTAATGTGATTTACAGCTATTAGCCATCACTTTGCATGGTGGCTAATGTTAAAAAGTCCCTAAGCCGGGTTCTAATTGTTGTCCCAAAGTAAACCACATGATCATGCATCGCCCTTAGATCATATATCTAAAATTCACATATGAAGTGTATAAGATAACATGCATGTTGGTTATACGACCTTATTTTGTAATCAATTAATCAACTGACTGAGCCAATAATGAATTGCTTATTTAATCATCATGCACCAAACACAACCATGATTCATGGCAAGAATTAACACATAAAAAATGCAATGATTCATGTGATATCCTTAAAACCACTTAGCAAACAATTGGGATATTGATTCGAAAAGGTTTGATAAAGAGAGGGCATATCTTCATCAAGGTTATGAAACCATTTAGCCATTAAAGCTAGCTTGGGTGTATCTTATGCACAACTGATCAAACGTCGCAAACATTCTAAATATGATCCAAACTTTGATGAAATCAATGCAAAATCAAAGAACACAAATTGCAAATTTTAGTAGAAAGAAGACATAATTTCATCAGCAACTTGGAGCACATTTAGCCATCAAGGCTAGCTTGGGTGCATCTTATGCTAATCACAAACGTTCTAAATATGACTCAAACTTTGACGAGATCCATGTCAAATCAATATTCAAGATATTTAAACCATTTCAATGGAGAAAGATTTTTCATATGGGCATCACATGAATGAAAATCAAATTCGGTTTGTATGAAAAATGCAAAATTCTAGAATACCTTGCAACTTTGAGGGCTCAATAAAATTACTAAACATCTTTTATTTTCCAATTTTTTTTTACAAACGAGGTCTTGATGAGTAGAGCAAATCTCATGAAGATATCAAGATCTAATTTGGCACGCATGGTCTAGGGTTCAAGAAAATATTATCATCTCAAAATCTATTTAAATAAAGATTTGTTTCTAGAAAAATCAAAACAAAGCTTTTACTACTTCCCACGCCAAATTGAAAGATATTTGCGGGATACTTTTATTTAAATATTTAATCTTATCTTTTGTTGAATCTATTAGATATATTCAACCCAAAAAAATCTATGAGAAATAGAGTAATGCTTTTGTGGTTAGAGACTTTTAGAGGAGAGGCTGAGAGATTCTTCACTAACATTTTCATATTCGATTTAGAAAAATCGACTTTACATCAAAAACTATGTTTGTCCAAGGTTCAAGAAAATATTATCATTTTAAAATCCATTTAAATAAAGATTTGTTTCTGGAAAAACCAAAGCAAAGCTATTACTACTTCATATATGAAACAAAAAGATATTTGTGGGATACTTTTATTTAAATATTCAGTCTTATTTTTTTGTCGAATCTTTTAGATATATTCGACCAAAAAAAAAATCTATTAGATATAGAGTAATGCTTATGTGGTTAGAGACTTTTAGAGGAGAGGTAGGGAGATTCTTCACTAATGTTTTCAAATTTGATATAGAACAATAGTCTTTACATTAAAGACCATGTTTGTCTAGAGTTCAAGAAAATATTATCATCTCAAAATCCATTTAAATAAAGATTTGTTTTTGGAAAAACCAAAACAAAGCTGTTACTACTTCATACATGAAACGAAAAGATATTTGTGAGATATTTTTATTTAATCATCTGTAGGTAATTTCTTATTCATTTTCATGAAAAACTCAACAAAGTCAAATGATTGACTTTTGAGTTGACTTTTTTATCAACTCTTTGACCAAAAGCATTACTTCAAACATGAAACGAAAAGATATTTTGGGGGGTGCTTTATTTAAATATTTAATCTTAACTTTTGTCAAATCTATTAGATATATTTGAACAAAAAAATCTATTAGAAATAGAGTAATGCTTCGATGGTTAGAGACTTTTAGATGAGAGACAGAGAAATTCTTCTCAAACATATTCAAATTTGATATAGAATAGTAGACTTTACATCAGAAACCATGTTTGTCCAGAGTTCAAGGAAATATTATTATCTCAAAATCCATTTAAATAAAGATTTGTTTTTGCAAAAACCAAAGCTTAGCTATTATTACTTCATACGTGAAACGAAAAGATATTTAAGGGACACTTTTATTTAAATATTTACTCTTATCTTTTGTTGAATTTTTTAGATATATTTGACCAAAAATTTTCTAAATAGAAATAGAGTAATGCTTCCGTGGTTAGAGACTTTTAGAGGAGAGGTAGAGAGATTCATCTTTGATGTTTGCAAATTTAATACAGAATAAAAGACTTTACATCAGAAATTATGTTTATCTAGGATTCAAGAAAATATTATCATCTCAAAATCTATTTAAACAAAGATTTGTTTTTGGAAAAACAAAAGCAAAGTCGTTACTACCTAAGTAGTACTGACACTGACATGTGACACGACACTATACATTAAAATGTTGTTTAAAAAAAAAATAGAGAATTTTAACACGTTGAGACACGTTGTGTATTTTATATATTTTTATATATACATAATAAATTATCATTTTTATGATTATTTCAATCAAATTAATTTGAATTAAATTCATAAATAAATAAATAAATAATAAATAAAAAATAAATAAGTCAAGAATGATTTTACACTAAAAACATTAATCCCTCATTTATTAATATCATTCATCGTTTCAATTTGACAAATTCAACTCTATTTCAATAATTCAAAAACTTGGAGAAAAACAAGCGATCCATATTCTAGACTCATATGTTGATATGTTGGAAGAGGAGAAAAAAAATTTAAGGGGTGAATTATGTATCACGGGAAATGAGAGTCAGAGGAGAAAAGAAGACTAGGTTTTTCTTATTTCTCCATTTATTATTTTTATTATTGTGTTTTATTTTTTCACATCTATATTTTGACCTTTCATTTATTAAATTTTTAAATTGAGCTTGATATCATAATCATGTGTTGGAAACTCGTATGTTAGAATTCCAACTCGAGTGTCGGAGAGTGTTGAAAAAATTAACCAGATGTCGGATTTTCCGACACGTATTGATCGAGTGTCGGAGAATGTCGAACACATATGGAAGTGTCCGACACTATATGAAGACTCTTGAAGAGTGTCGGTGCTTCATAGGTTACTACTTCATACATGAAACAAAAAGACATTTGTGGGTTAAGATAATATTCTCCTCTACAATCTATTTAAAATATATTTTGGGATGTGTTTATTGTTTGTTGATTTTCTACTGAATTTTGTGTTTAAATTCAGAGGTTGATGTCTTCACAAAAGTTATTCGAAATGTCCTTTTCTAAAACATATAAAATTTTCAGAATTTTTTAGGTCAGTTTGGTTAGGATAATTATAAGGAAATTGTCCTCAATGTGATATGTAATGCTTTTGACCTCATTGTTGCTTGTCATAACACGAGCTAACAAACGCGCTCAACTGCCTTAGGCATAGTCTAAACATTTGTAAAGGACACCTCAAGCATCAAAACAACATATGACATGCATCATTTTTGTATCATTTGATATGTCAAAACTCTTATCCAAGTCATTGCGTCTGTTCTACAATTTTGATCATGTATAGCTATGAAAACTTGACTAATTTATTTAGCTTCATGAATTTTTGTGATTTTTGTATATTGATCTAGGACAATGTGTCTTCATTATATTTGCTCTTAACATCTAGGCCTAGGACATACCGAAATGTCATAAAATTCATGCATAATCTAAATGGGATAATAGCCCAAAATGTGAGTCATGTTCTACTTGCCCTAATTTGATTTGATCACTTGTGTGAATGGCTTTACTTGTCTAGCCACTTGATCAATAAACTATGCGTATCAAACAATTACATCATTGTATATGTTTTTTTACAGAACTACCAAAAGTGCAAGCAATAATTTTAACAAAAACTAGCCTTAATCTATTAGAAAAAAGGAAAAAAGAATGTAATCGTCAATCTATCAACCATGATCAAAATAGGGCTCGAAATAATAATTGACAAAGGTCTTACCATGAGGGATCGGCTTGCTACAAAAATAAAAGTTGAATAATATTCAGACCTCACCACTTCACTCTTGTGTGATTGTTGGACGTCGAAGCAGTGACGATAGTGTGGAGCGATGGTCAGTGCAGAGAACACCCCATTTAGAACTTCCCTTTTACAATCTATCCTCTCTAAAGCAAGGCCCCGTGCAGGTGAGTCTTTTGGATAACTCTTCGTAATAGAGTGATTGGAATTAGATTTTATCTAATTTTAAATTCCATATTTAAATTATTTTAAGTTACCTAATCCCAACACTTTCTCTTTGTTCATAAAACCTTTCTACTCTCTCTAAGAGGGAAAATATTCAACTTTTTCAAATCATAGAAAAAATCTCTCGAAAAATCTCTCGTTAGCCTTGTCGACCATAGGGTTTATCTCCACCAGGTTTATCAAGAAGAAGAAACCTGCTCTGATCATGTTTATGATAAGAAAATCTAAATGATATACCACTCAACCAACCTAGCAGCCACCAACCCCGTCGAACCGTCCACCGCCCTCGGCCTATACGTCCGCCTTTCCACCACCTTAGCCAGCCACGCCGTCCAGCCCAACACCACTCAACCAGCTCAAACAGAACCGAACCCCCCTTTGGCCGTGACTTGCAAGGTTGTTTTCAGTCTCGTCCGGGCCTCCATTGGTGACGCCGTAGTTTTGCGAGATCTCACCGCCTTTGCACCGCCATTGCCGTGAACCCGTTGCCTCACTAATTCGGTGAGTTAACACCCTAATCTCGGATTATGAAGTTAATTACACTTACGGGTTAGTAAGGTTTAGTAGTTGGTTTAGTTGGTGTAACTAAGTTAGTAAGGTTAGTTAGTTACCTAGACTAGTTAGTTAAGTGATTAGTTTGGTTAGGTTAACTACCCTAGGTTAGTTAGTTAACTAGGGTTAGTTAGTTAACCATGGTTAGTTTAATTAAATTAGATTTATTTAATTTAATTGTTATTTATTTAATAAATTATATTTAGCGTAAATTGTGTCGGGAGAACCGATTAGTGAAATTTTACGTTGATCGTCATCGTTGAATTTATATGTGAAATTGATTGCTGAATTGTGCAATTGGGTGCTTCGTTGCCGTTTTGGATTATTATTGCAAAAATTAATTTTATGGTATTTAAATAGAAAAATACTAGGTCTCGGTTTTTTATGCCAAAAATATTTTATGTACTTATATAAAATCGTGGAATTTTGAAATGGGAGAGTATCACGTTTTATGATTCGATTTGAATGTGTGGCACGCACAATTATTTTACCGGGAATTTTTATTATGAAGAAAATTGGCCAAGTCCATTATTTGAAGTTGAGATATTTGAGTCCAAAGCACGATATTTTTGGACAAGTATGTGCTGGTGTGTGATCACCTAAATACCCTGATGTGTTTACGCGGGGTAGTGAACCCGTCCTGATGCGTTTACACGGAACGATGCCTGATTAAGTTCAAATGCCCCATGTCAACAAATGCCGATTGCAGTGAAGGCCGGGCCGATGTTCCTTATAGAATGCCATTCTAATGCGTTTACGCGGGACAATGCCATGCCCGACGGAGCAGGACGACGCCCAGATTATGCCGAATAACTGCCGACTGTTGAATTGGACATGGTAGATGGATCGTAATAACTGGGACACGTGTGAGTGATTGAGATAGCCGCACCTGATTATAGGACAAAATTGTGTGGCACGGAATGTGACGTATCATAACTATTTGGCCTTATAATCAGGACCATGTGATTGTTTGAAAATGAAATGAAGTGTCTTGGTTATTAAATACATTTACTGTGTGCATATGATATATGTGATGAGCTAATGTGTGGGGAAGATGCTGAGGTGAGATAAGTTCTGTGTGATGCCTGTTTAGGCTGTCTTTGAGTGAATTCTCATCCTAATTGAGGTTTAAGGTTCACTGAGATTTTTATTTCACCCCGTCGTGGTTAACCCTTTTTCAAGTTCTTAGATGAAGGTTCTTCACGTCCATTTTGGGTGTCCACAGGAAGTGGAGACCAAGTCTACCCTTCTCCCCATCCTTGGGACCACCTAGACCCGTGATCTTGTGGTGACTACTTTTGGGTTGATGAGGCCTACCTCACTTGGTATCTCATCACTTTAAAGAGTGGTTCCTTAACAAGCCTAACAAGGTTCAAGAGGGTCCTTTGGAGGGTTTTGATGGGCCTGCCGTCGAAACCAAGTATGAGGAGGTACTCCACCCCCATGGACATCGATATACTGGAGGATATTATGGCGAACTCGGGGCTCGAGGCAGAAGGGTCCGGAGTAGAGATAGCTGATCCTTTGGACATCGACATCCCAAATGGTGTCGTGGAGGATCCAAAGCTAGAGTTGGTGGGATTTGGGGCTTAGGTTGCCGAGGACCTTCTTTTGAGATAGACATTTTGTATATAACTCTGTAGGGCTAACTTAATTTGTTTATAAAGTAGGGTTTGTGTTAATCGGTTGTCCTACTTCTACTATTTCTATATTTGTTGGTTGTCTAGGTGTTTATTTAATTCTCTTCCACATGTGCATAAAACGATTGGGTCAGCGATGCGTCCTGAGAACATCGCAATTTTAGTTGACTGCCGAGGGATACGCGCATGATTGAGGTTCGGGCGTGACAAAAGTAGTCCTTTTGCTATTGCATTTTTGTCATTATAATATGCGAAATGATTTTCAGAAATATATGAGGAGAAATTGAATAGATGCCAAACTAGAGCCCGACATGTGTGGCGTCCAACTTGCAATGATTACCCAAATCGAGTCATTTGCAAGCTAATGAGGGTTGCTGCCCAAATTCTAGACTTGTTTATAATGTGTTAATTTTTTTTCCTACCTTTTATTCTTTTTTTTTTTCTGATTTCCATTTTGCTAAAAGAAATTAAGATAATGGGAGCTTGGGAGAATGATATACGTAATTATTAGACTAAAAACCATGAGTTGAATCAATTTGCACCCATCAATATGTCCATTTTCAGATACTTTTGAAATGTCATATGGATACGGTCTCAATTGTATAATTCATAGATCACTATCAAATAGTAATTAATTCAAATGAACCAATGAATGTTAAATAAATAAAAAAAGATAAAATGTGAATGTCATTTTAAACTTATTGTAAATAGAAGAATTTAACCCTAAAATTTCAACAATTAATGGGCAAGAAAAATGGAAATTATCAGATAGGAACATAGAAAACTTGTTCTATGTTTTGTTGGCTTCAAAATATATTTTGGCAAAATGGACGTAAATTGGGACTCGAAAAGGTCAAACAAAAGAGTGATAATTGCCATTTTTATCTGACACTTTAATATTTCATCTCCCTTCAATTCTCTCCTATTCGAACACTTGCGTCACATATTGAAGTTAATTTCAATTGTTGATTAGATGATGTTGTTACATCAAAAAGAAAAAAAAAAGAAAAGAGTAGGACGTGAAATATACATGTAGAAGATAGAATACGCTTGATTCATTTCAAAGCCAAATCAAAATGCATAAGGACCACATAGACCATTTATGAATTTCTTCTAAATTAATAAAATTCTCTCATTTTTAAACCATTTATAAAACACCTTAGGAAATTAAAGGGAGATGGTCACGAAGTAAAAGAGCAAAATGAAAGAATATGGTTAACCTAAAAGCCGTATTGGAACCGCAAGAAAGGAAAAATTGTCCAAGTGCCACTTAAATTGTCTGAGTGTCACTTAGAACCCTTAGTTCAAATAATATGAATGTCACCTAAAACTTGTTGCTACACTAAATCCTTAAATTATACCTTTTCAACATAAATTTTGGACATAATCGAACTGATTAAAATATTTAGGGCTTAACTATGTGTATGTTTATAAAAATGCAACATCCGATCGAATTAATTAGAAGATTTAAAAGTGCGATTCAATTTTGTACATAAGGGACTAGCCTCATCGTTGACTTATCCACCATCTCAATTTGATTAACAAAGAGGGATGGAGAGAGACTGAGAGCGAAAACCTTGAACTGAAAAATGACACCTGCACATCACGGTCGTAGACCACACCAGGTCCATTTTGAGCACAAGCCTTTTAACTTTTAATGGGGTCAACTCATGCAACAAAACAAAACATGCAAGGCATAAAACTCCATGTTATTTTCTTTTTAGTACATCCTCAAAGGATGCTCAAGAGTCACGGCCTAAGGGTTAAAAAAGAGGGAGCATCGTGGGAGTTTTATTGCAATGGGGCTGCAGTTGCAGCTTTGTTCAAACAACAAGTTGCTTCCTTTGAGGTAAGTTGTTATTGGAGCAGGTAAGATTACCAGCAAGGAAGCAAGTCCAATCTATGCTTGCATATTTAAGGTAAGTTTTGGTGACGCGGTGTGGTGCGCTTTCTTTCTAGACTTTCCACTTCTTTTTTTTGTAAATGGCAGTCTCTTGGTCCTTGTTACGTTTTCATTATAAAATTACTTCTCTGTAAGAACAATGGAGTCCAATTAATGTTTTTTTGGCAGAAGTATTCGGGCAGCCCTTCATGGTTTAGTTCTTAAATCTGATACAATTTGATAGTAGAAGCAGTCAATTGTTGAACCATTGGTTCTGGGCACAGATAAGAAAGCGGGACTGGAATGAACATGGTCCAATTTTGAAAGCCAGGCTCAAATTTAAAACTATCAATTTATTGAGCCATCACAAGATTCAAGATGAAGAGGTCATCATCTCTTGATTTGGATGGTAAAGCTTTGAAGAAGTTTTGGCTTGAGACTCTTGTAATATTCCCTAACGCAGGTGAGGCATGTTTACTATTCTTCTTGAGAAAATTAAGGATGTTCGAAGATTGATTCAGTGCTTTCCTTAATAGGTTGGTTCAAATTGTTGTCACTTAGGGTGGACAGCAGGACAGCGGGAACGAGTGCTGCTCAATTGCCACAAGCTATTTGTACTGACTGCATATGCTCAGGCACGTCTAAGAAAGGAATTATGCCTGTTAGCATCATCCATTTGCAATAACTCTAATTGATATGTTTTTTCATATTATTCTGTTTCTAGGACTACAATTTGTAGCAGGCCAATGCGTGGACCAATAGCCATGGAGCCATTATTGAAAGTGTAATGAAGACAAGCTATCTAGTGATTGAACATGGCTGAGCAAGTCTGAAGTTGTATCCTGCCACCTTTTATTCAAAGTTATTGAAAGGGGCAATGCTTCAATTCCTGGTTTACTGCGGATTCTTGTATGAACCTCTACTTTCTAGTGTATTTGCTCATATATAATTGGAATGTTACCCATGAGTTTGCTTTATAAATTGCAAGGTTCCCACGGGAGCCCAGTTTATCAAAATTTTCTTCCTCCATTAATTCTTGTCAACATTTCTTTTGTAGAAATGGTGCAATTCAGGTTCTTCCCAAAAGCTAAAGTTAGTAGCTAGGATAAAACGGTTAAATTTTCATTGAATTGTGTCTAGAGCTCATTATGTGCATGACAAATATCTATCTGAGTTTGACAGAAGATGAAAGTTGCATAAACCAAATGAAAGAACATAGAGTAGCAACTTAGCAAAACGATATCATCTACAAGAAGAAAACACATCCTAACAGTGTTCCTCATTCATAAAAGAGTACTCCTCAACAAAATTATTCAGTAAATCCAGACATCTAAAGACAAGTTTCATGTTGAGAAGAATTAATGAAGAAATTGTAGACACTTAATTATTCCTGATCGACGCTTGGCAAAATTGCAAGTAATGAGAGCTTTCCTAGAGCTAGCAATTGGCCGCGAGTGAATTTTAAAATAGGTTGCAAACGCAAGTTGTGCACCAACAAGAGACATTCCCTTAGAAACTAGACGGATGAAAACAACAAGAGATATGTACATATGACGGTCAAGAAGATAATTCCAAGAGCATTCATAAGGCACTTCACCATCGAGAGCTCCTTTTGGCTCCCGGTTTAGTAATATATATGGCCCTTAGAATGGAAGTCCAAGAAAATCTGGTCCTTGAAGCAGAATGTCTTCATCAGCCAAGCAGTGAATCATCCATGAAAGATGGACAATGGTACTTGTAGGCAATAGTCACATCGCGAACTGCATTAGAGGAAAGAAGCTTACTCAAGCTGGAAGGGATAGAAGATAAGACTACTTCACACATCATTCATATTTTAAATACCTAGTAGGAGTACCATTTTTGTTCGTCTTTCCCTCGAACAAGATTTGCCATATTGTTTTCTTCTCAATTCAACTCAAAATGTAGGGACTACAATTCAAGAATGTTCTCTTCTTCGGTAATAGAAGAAATCGGGACAATTTAATCCCCTACATCATTTGGGAAATGAGAAAACTCTAATTTCATCTTCTTCATGTCGAATCTTGAACCTAGTGCCTATTAAGATATAGCTTCTCAAGTTCCACGTGGAAAAACTGATGAATTTGCTTCAACGGCATTAGAAACTCTTGACTTGGAGGAATCCTAGGAACCAATGAACAATCTTCACCAACCATCAACATTTGCTTCTTGGTTATGACTACCGATTAAAAAAGTACTTTTGGATCGATTTATGTGGAAGCTTCGAGGTCAAATTGGAGGTCCCCATCAGAAATATAAACTTGCCACTTCCTTAGTCAAAATAGATGTAAATATAAGACAACCTAAGTCGAGAGACAACCGCAACTCCTACAAGCATGTGTCACGGCCCGAAGGAAAGCCCGATCCAAGAGGGTTCTAAATGATGACTGTGACCTATCCATGAAGAAGTGACCCTTGGCTTGTATCCCCGAGACTTAGGGTTTTCTTGAGTCTTCTAGAATACTCCTGGGGGTGGACGATACGATAATTGTAGACATATGTAATAAATGCAAGTAGATGGTAGTTGGGGAGATGCAATCTCCATCGTTAGATCGAGGAGAGATCTACGAATATGATTTGCCTTGTATTTGTATATATAGGGTCTCCTCCCTCTCATTGTACCCATTTCATTTACAAGTGAAATATAATCTAGAGCTTCTCTCTCTAAGGCTGCTTGGGAGACATCCTAAGGCCACACGGGTTAGGGAACGCTAGATCGATCAACCCGTGACACATGCATAAAACCCTTTATGTCTTTGGAAGCAGCGTATTTTTTAGGATTGGTAGGCTACTTTCAGCAGCATTTTTTTTTTTTTTAATACTTTGAACACATTTCTGCTCACTACAATGAACATTTTAAGCTCAATCCACTAGGCATATGGGGTAAGAGAAAAAACAGAACAAAGCTCACCTATCCATAGGCAAAATAAAAAAATTCATTATCCAGATGCACAATAAGATGCCTTGTTGATATTGTTATAAGATGCTTACAAATATAGACAATACATAAGCCTTTTTGAGAAGTGAACACATTCACCATTTTGAAACTATGGGAAAATAAAATCACCCATTTCAACGGAAAGATAGGGGTATATCAAAGGTTTCTCATGATGTGTATGTGTCCTCGCTACCCTCACACCTAGCACAATCCATAATCATCACAAATATAATCTCTTTCAAAGAGTATTAGCCTAACAGACATTTATTTTTACCTAACACCCCTATCTTATAATTACTCTTGTAATTGCCTTTGAGCCACTTGCGTCCCCAGCATCCTCAATGGCGTGGACCTTCTCAAGGCTATGTCCCTGGCCACATGCTTTCACTTGAAAAATGATCCGAAAAATCGAATCATATGCTCTAATGTCAGGCCTCGAGTCTCCGGCATTATTTTATAGAAGAGAAACCATGAGATGCATGACACCACCACGAAGAAGAAGGTAGCATTGCCGTGGATGATCACCTCATCCAATGGTAAGAATGTCCATGATGTAATTCCACTAATCAGTTAGTTTGCAATGAAGGTAATTGTGCATCCCTTGGCTCGCAACCTGAGCGGGAATAGCTCATAGTTGTAGACTGAGGTGATTGGTCTCATTCCCACTGAGTAGCTAGCCACATAGATGAACAATGATGCGATGCACCAATGTTTGGTGTGGCATTGGTTGATGTAATTTAAGATCATTCTAAGGAGACTAAGGACCCGATCATCCAGCCCAAACTCCACAGCAGCATCCACCATTGTTCAACCTTGTCAACAAGGAAGCTGGCAACTAGGGTGAATATTGCCTTTACAAATTCGAGTGCGATGGTCATTAAGAGCTTGTCATCCGAGAACTTGACACCAATCATCTCGAAAATACAAGGGCTGTAAAGAAAGATTGTATCAAAGTCATAGGCTTGCTGAACCACTTGCATCAAAATGGCACAAACAAGCATGTGGCAGATCGGATCTAGTGGGTAAAAGAGATCCCATCACATACCTAAGGTCGGCCCATGCGCCACATTATTGACAGCCTCCTCGATTTTGGCAAGTAAATGAACTCCGAGTTCGAGATCCTAGTGAGGACGTCCTACGCATCGTACATGCGTCCCTGCATGACAAGCCACCGAGGGGATTCTAGCATAACGCGAACTGCAATTTCAAGAAGGATCAAGCAGATTGCTCCCATAAAGCACATGATGAGCCACCCGCTAAATGGAAGTTGATGAACACCTAAATCGCCAAAACATGTTCAAATGAATATATGCAATCACCTTCCTAATTCTAATTTTTTGAGTAAAGTAAATTATGAAAAGGATAAAAATCAATGACATACTAAAAAAATGGAAAAGATACTATAAATTAGGGAAAAAATGTGAGCACCTTAGGAAGGGCGGTGAACAAGCCATGAAAGACAGCAAGAGTGATCTCGATAATGTAGATGGGGGTGACCATAAGGGCGTTACTAGTCCCGACTTGAGCAAGAACCGGCCTAACAGGACGAAGGCATCGACGGAATTGATGCCCATGACATATGGCCCAATGAAGAAGAAGAACCCCATAAAACCAATAACACTACGGCGGCCAAAACCAGTATGATGTCAACCTTGCCATCACCGATCCAAAAGCCAAAAATAAGAAGAGGTACCATATCACAGTCTCAGCATGCTTGTTGCTTGTCTTATGCTCTTTCATCATGGATGTGATTGTCTCGCTCATTGCTACAATTTCTGGCAAAACATAGATCTGTCACTTTCGTTGATAATAAAGCTAGACAAAAAGAAAAGGGCAATAGCTTAACTTTTTTTGGTTTGCAACAAAAGAGTAATTCAGCATAACCACGGGGTGATACAAGATTAACCAAAACCAAGTATCAGAGGTGTGATGGGAGCCAGGATGGAGCATTTTAAAAGGTATTTATTCGGGCGCGGCATCAAATTGTCTCAATATGCTCCACTTGGAGGGCGTTGTGGACACTAGGATTGGCAATGGCTATCTCCTGTTGGACGTTGTTGCCACGGCCACTAATTGACCAAAATAAAAACAATTATTTGCTAGGAGGCACATCTACTAATTTTAGTGTCAACGACGTCCAACAGGAGATAGCCACTACCAATCCTAGTGTCCACAACGCCCTCCAAGTGGAATAAATTAAGACAATCCGATGCCACACCCGAATAAATACCTTTTAAAATGCGCCTTCTAGCCCCCATCACATCTATCATACTTGGTTTTGGTTAGTCCTATGTCACCCCGTGGTTATAGTGAATTAGTCTTTTGTTGCAAACCAAAAAAAGTTAAGCTGCCCTTTTCCTTTTGTCTAGCTTTATTATTGATGAAAGTGACAAATCTATGTTTTGCCAGAAATTGGAGCAATGAACTAGATAATCGCGTCCATAATGAATGAGCAAAAGACAAGCAACAAGCATGCTAAGACCATGATATGGTATCTCTTCTTATTTTCAGCTTTTGGATCGGTGATGGCAGGATTGACATCAAACTGGTTTGGCCGCCGCCTTATGATCGATTTTGTGGGGTTTTTCATTGGGCCCTATGTCATGGGCATCAATTCCAATGATGCCTTCGTCCTGTTTGGCCGCTTCATCGTTCAAGTCGAGACTAGCTACCCTCTTATGGTCACCCCCATCTACATTGCAAAGATCACTCCTGCCGTCTTTCATGGCTTGTTCACCTCCCTTCACGAGGTACTTACATTTTTTCCCCTAATTTATAATATCTTTTTTCATTTGGGATAAGTGCATTAGAAGTCCTAAAACTCATCAAAAAATGCAATTGAGTCCTAAAACTTTTAAAAAGTGCAATTAAGTCCTAAAACTTGTCACAAAAGTTTAATCAAGTCCTAAAACTTTTAAAAGGTTCAATAAAGTCATAAAACTTGTCTTGAAAGTGCAATCGGGGCCTAAAATTTTCAAAAAGTGCAATCAATAAAAGGACTTAAATTAAACCATTTTGATAAGTTTTAAAACTTAATTACACTTTTTGAAAGTTTTAGGACTTAATTGCATTTTATGACAAGTTTTAGGACTTAATTGCACTTTTTGAAAGTTTTAAGACTTAATTGCATTTTCATAACAAATTTTTGAACTTCCAATGCACTTATCCCTTTCCATTTTTTTAGTATGTCATTGATTTTTATCTTTTTCATAATTTACTTTACAGGAAAAGTTAAATTTAGAAAGGTGATCGCATATATTCATTTGAACATGTTTTGGCAGTTTAGGTGTTTCAACTTCCATTTAGTGGGTGGCTTATCATGTGCTTTGTGGGAGCAATCTACTTGATCCTTTTCGAAATTGCGGTCCATGTTATGCCATAATCCCCTTGGTGGCTCGTCATGTAGGGACGCATGTACGATGCGCAGGACGTCCTCGCTAGGATCTCAAACTCAGAGTTCATTTGCTTGCCAAAATCAAGGAGGCTATCAGCAACGTGGCGCATGGATCGATCCTAGGCGTGTGGTGAGATCTCTTTTACCCAACTCGATCCATCTGCCACATGCTTGTTTGCGCCATTTTGATGCAAGTGGCTTGACAAGTTTATGGCTTTGATACAATCTTTCTTTACAGCCCTCGTATTTTCGAGATGATTGTGTCAAGTTCTCAAATGAGAAGCTCTTAACAACCATCACACTCGAATTTGTAAAGGCAATATTCACCCTAGTTGCTAGCTTCCTTGTTGACAAGGTTGGATGATGACGGATGCTGCTGTGATTAGGATATATTTGTGAAAATTGGAATCACACCATCCATTAGTGTATTCCCAAATTCACTACACCCGTGCCAAATCTAAGCTCATTTGCTAGCTAATCCTTCAAGGGATTTTGTACAACCTGTCATTCACTCGGTCAACAATGCCTACCTTCATGAGAAGCAAGAGCTCCATTCAGTCCCTTTCTCTTTTATCTGTCTTTCATTTTTGGCTTCTTTTTTTTTTTTTAATGATTGTGAGTAGATTATGTTTGTAATTACTTCTGTTGTGCAGACGGAAGGGGTTGGGACTTGGAGCTTAGCTTTTAGTTTTCTTTTTTCTTTTTTAAATAATGACAAGTAAAGGTGATTCACCCAATTTCAACGTACTTGGATGGTGTCCAACTAGGAGCGATGCATAACAATCCAATATGCACATTCACAAGCCTGTAAGTTCTGATTGTGTAACTTTTTGGTAAGTCATGATCTTCACCTTCTATATTAATCCTCATGTCCACTGCTTTGTTCCATTCATTTGAACCTTTGAGATTGACATAAAGAGTGCATTTCTCTATATTTGTTTCAGCATTTTAATTAAATAAGGTTAGAATGTCATTGTCAATAAATATAGCTACCTAACGGTTTGAGTTTGAATTTGCAGACTTTAAATTTTCTAATATTTTTATGAAATGCATTTCATGGTGGATATTTCATGTGATTTGTCTTTTTTAGTTTTGAAATGTGGTGCAACCTCTGTCCAAGTCGATAGACAAATCTCATGTATTATCAAGCAAAATGGTTATATGCTCTCCACGTACAAATTTAAATCTCTATTGATTTGTTGTTTGTTGGATGTTTAGATGACAAAATGATGATGGCCGTATGCTACTAGCGGAAATAAATTAGGATTGGCTAGATGAAGTGTTAACTTCTTCAGATTTAGCATTTCAAAAGTAGATACTCAATAGTTCAGGATATTCAGTTCTTTCATTAGAAATAAAAATTTTAGCATTAGGAAAGTTTTGATGTTGTGGCCGATGGACCATTTTTTGGAACATTTACTTTTGTCGTTTCATGGTAGACTATCTTATAACATTTGTTGCTACTTCCAATGTTTAGTAAAAATTTTAGTTGATTGATTTCTTGCAACTAACAACCTTGAGATGATTTTCTCTTTATAGTGGATGGTTATCCACACAACCATAGAGTTGCGTCCTAAAGAAGAAGATTCCATGTCTTGTATTTGTGCATAATGGCTACATCATTAAGGTGTGGTCTTGTATGTTTTCATGCATATGAGTTTGTGTACTTGTTCTAGGAGAGAAGGACAATAGAAATGCTAAAGTTGTGTATGACACTCACTTCAGCAACAAAAGTTTTTGTTATAGACCGATTCTTGAGTCCACAAATGAAGAACCAACCCTTGTCACGCCCCTTCCAAAATAGGCATCTAGATGAATATGAATTCAAAGGTAATGTTGAATTAAGGCTAGCGACCCTCAATCAGCATGGGTTATTCCAAACCTTTACCTCTTGCGATGTTGGAATTTGCAGTTTTAGTTCAATCAACCCTATGAGGAGTCACCACTAAACCTATTAGAGTCAGCTAAAACCAAGCTTGCAATGTAGCTAAAGATCTAAAGTCGGGAGTTGATTACACTAGTTATCTAACTAATGCCATTTTGATATCTAAACTTGATTATTTGTCAACTAAGGTATTCATGCAACCTTTTTACAATTTATGAGTCATAAAAGTTCTTGTTTGCTAAGTGTCTATGCAATTTTTTTCTATTTATTATGATCCAAGAGTATAATTTAACAATTCAACTAAGAAAACATGAAAACCATGTAAAAACAGTCACAACAAACAAACAAATCAAGAATAGTAATGAAAAGTGAATAAAATGATGAAGTGTGTAAAATAACCCGATACAAGTCAGGGCAGAGAATGTGACCATGCATCGTTATTAAGCCCAAGGTTGGCGACCCATGAGCTTAGATAAATTTGAATCCCAATTTCCTTTTTAAAAAAAGCTAATTTTTTTTAATCTAAACTAGAGAAAAGCAATGAATTTTCCTAAACCACGTGTATTATCTAAACGTAACTAAATTAATTCTATTGCTTTATCTATTTTTCTTAACCAATTTTCCGATTTGTTATTTTCGGATTATTTTTTCTGCCTTTTGCCCAGCAAAACGAGAATTCTTCTCTCCTATTATTACGGCCTTTTGCCCGCCCGAACGAGAATTCCTCTCTCTCCTGTTATGTTATTCCCTTGCTCTCCAGAACACAACTTCTCCTTCACTAGTCTGCCATTATTCTATCTTTTTATTCAAACCACTAGCTAACTTCTATTCGTCAACTTACAAACGCGCACAATTTGTTTAGTGATATCCCCAAATTTCTGCTTATATCCGCCAACTTCAACCATCAATTTCGTCCATCAACAGATCTCCGCTTGATCAAGAAACTTCCCAAATGTGAGCAAAACAAGATCAGGACAGAGATTTATTACTTTCTAAGACTCAACCTAATTTGAAGTGTTAACGAATATCATTCAAAGCGTCAGAAGTCAACGTGGCCAATGGGCACAGGTTTTAAGCAAGCCAGAGTCTTTAAATTGCTCACATATATCAGATTGACAGTATACTGGATGAAATCAATATGGGCATCATAATTTAAACAGCCATGAACATCTTGCATACAGACTGAGGAAGACACCATACAAATATTCATCAAGGCATTTTCACAAACGATCTGCAAGCATCTTAACCAAGAGACATAGATACGAGATGAAGCAACGATCCATCCCCGAACTACGATTGACCCATCAGAATACGTTTACGTTGCTAGGAAGACCTCGACTACGGAGGATTTCGTGTGCAGGAATCTCAGCCTCCGAATCGTTCAAACAAAGCACAGAGACACATACCTCGAAACTGTAGATGTCGAGTGATTGGATTGAAGAATGTATATCCCGGAAGCGTCAATGCCGTAGGCCGAAGACAGAAAAGGAGTCTCAAAAGCGAGCTGAGCGCTTCTCCGCGTTCCCCGGCCAAGATACAGAGCGAAACAAGACTCTGATGCGGCTGCAGAAAAACGAACTGAAAAATAATTAAAGACCATGAGAAGGAATTCAAACGAACAGGTAAAAGACGTAAAAAAAGATCTAAGTGAAGAGAGCGAAAGCCCATGTTGCTGAAACTGACACCACATCCAATTCAGTGCTCAAATCGGCATCGAGCAAAGGAGGAGAAGTTGGCGACGGCTTGGATCTGAGGAAGTGATGTGACCCGTCAACTTTGATGCCATGGATCTAGCAGGCAGCCTTAGCTTTCCGTCGTGAAAATAGGAGGAGGAGGAGGAGAGATTCCCCAAAACTGAGAGAATTCTTGTTTAATCAGTAGCGGACTCCGGTTCTCTCTCTCTCCCCCTGCCACTGGTTAAAAAGATATCTTTTTTATTTTTTTTTTATCGAATTCTTGAGAGAGAACCGGCAAGAGGGAAGTCAGCGACGCTTGATTCCGCCTGCGCCTCCACCGCCCGGCAGTTTTTCCGGCGAAATTCAACGCCCCGAAAGGAGCTTCACGCGACAATGAAACCGCTTCGAGCTTCTCGGCCGATATACAGAGCCGAACAGAGCAAGAGATGGGGAGCGGCGAATGGTGTCGACCGGCTGGGTGGTGGCGGTGGCGACGTCGTCAGAAGGCGATGGGAGGAGGAAAATCATCCAGGAAATCCTTTAAGAATCCGAGCGTGAAATCCGTTTTTCTTGATATGGGAATCTGGTTGGTTAGAGGAGACAGAGAAAAATCTCACTAATTCCGTTCGTCATCTCCGTCCGCGCGATCTTACTTTCTATTTGAACTTAGGCTCCGCCTTTTGGGCTTTTGGACGGATCTTCTAGAATAAGTCCGGCTGGGCCTAGTTTTTCCAAAAAAAAAAAAAGCATAATTGGATTATTTACAAAAAATCCAAGTGTCAACAATCTTGTCGACTCAATTCTAGGGTAGGAACTTATCCACCCCAAAACCAATCACTCTTAGAAGTGATTGATTCAATTGGTTAACCATACAAATTGTGCTAACCTCAAAAATGGGAACAGAAAACTTCATTTTTTTTTTTTTTTTTATGTATTTCCTTATTTTTTTTATTATAAAAAATGCTATTTGAATATTTACAAAAATTCATGTGTCAATAGCCTTGCCAATCCGATTCCATGATGAGAACCAACTCACCTTAAAACTAATCACTCTTAGGAGTGATTGATTCAATTGATTAACTGTACAAACTACACTAACTTGATGTTACCTTAAGATGAGGTTAGTAACTTGTGGACGCTTAATTTTGGCAAACGTTTATTTTGAGTTGAGCAATAAAGGAAGAAGCGAGGAGCAGCCTTTGTTAAATGATTGAATTATGTGTGTTGAGTTGAGAAATATGTCATGAGATCATAGTTTTTGAAATCTGTGTATGGTAGACATGAATCCTTGTGACTACTATAAGTGTAACTTAGGCGAAATATAAAAAGGGCTTGAATGAGCTATTTAGTAGCTCGGAAGAGGGCCACCTCATGCTCTGTCAAATAAGCATTAATTGGTCCTAAGCCCAGCCATCTCAAGCAAAAGAATAAAACATGATGCCTCATGCAATGGTTCCTGAGGACAATTTGGTAAGATGTGAGACGATACTTGAATGGGTGAATCAAATACAAAGTAGTTTCACACTTTTCATGTCGGGAAATGAATTTGTGTTGTGCAACTAATTCATGAACACAAGTCCGTTCCTCAACCATAAAGTCAATATATAAAATTTAAAATCATCTCAATTGTGACTAAAGGTCTAGTGATGGCGAATAATTTCAAGCATTGTTAAGTTTGCCAAGTAGTCTCATGGCACCAAGTGCAAATATCAGGGGACTTTTAGATTTGGTTTTCAATTTCGCTCAATTTGTTAGTTGGAAATGCAGCATGTCATCCATTGATAAATTATCGCAATTTCCTTTTTCCTCAACATGGATAGCATTTTAGCATGCCGATTTCTTTGATGCCGACGCTAATCCATTGTAGTTGTTTGTTAAACAAACTAAGTGACTGAGCAAGGTCTAGCACAATGGGATGGTGCAGAGCCGCTTGAAAAGCTGGGGGAAGTCTTCAATGTGAGCATCCCTCTCTTGAAAACTCAAATTATTCCACTTAAATTATGAGGTAGTCCATCTTAGATTGCGAAAATTCAAGAGGTTTGGATAATCACGTGACTAAATGAGAACCGAGTTGACATAAAAGTACTAATAAGAACACTTAAATAAAATGTGTGCTTTTGAGGAGAGTATTTTAAGCAATGGATTCAAATCATGATGATGGTGACATGGTATAAACGGTCAATCATTATTATTTGTATGATTCAATCTTATCCTACATGGTGCTATGCAAGTATGTACTCTTTTTTTTTTTTTTTTTATTTAATCAGTTATTTCACACGTCACTCTCCTATAGTGTATCTATCACACAAAATAATTTCTCATAAATTTTGACTCTTAAGATATATGGATGTATTTGCTTTCATTATTAGAGATGGGATCGGAATTCATGTTGTGTTGTGTAAATTTTATTGTGTTGAAATATGGGTATTGCCACCAACCCAATACGCTTAATAAAGTGGGTCACATGACATGACAAATTCAATATGATTACCGAACGTGTCACCTTGTTAGGTGTTAGCACAACTTGATACCTAGGCTAATTCAATCCTCCTTAGCCTTGTGCAGTCCAATTGTCAAAAGATTCTAATTGCCCATAGAGAGCTTCTGGAATAATAAGTGTTCCCGAACTTCATGGGATAGCAAAGCCTATTAATGGGGAGAGAACCCATTTATCCAACAAATACTAGAAAACAATTAATATTCGAGAAGATAGGTGGTTAGCTCAAGGATTGATCGGAAGGCCAACCAACTTGGGGACCTTCAAAAGAGGTGAAGAGTTATTTGTTTAAGAAGAGAAATGATAAGATGAACAGAAGCTGAATTCTATGTTCGGAGAGCACACGGTAGAGGAAATTATGCTACATCAACGAGCGCTATCCCCAAAGAAGATGTGCTGGTGCGGGCATGAACAAAACAAAGTAATACACAGTAAAAGGCACATTTAACAACATACATCCACCAGAACAACAACAAAACCACAACCAAGCCTCCTCATCCTACCATGTACACAAATCCCTTTGGAAGAATATCTTGAACCTTAATACTATGCCAAAAATCAAAATTTTCATATGGAGCCTTTTGTTGAAGATACAGTTGCTGATAGTTAGTTATCTTAATTGATCTCGTGTTGATAGGAATTGATCTTAAATGGTCATGATTGGGGGGATTTTTCTTTTATTTGATTTATTGTATATTTTCCTTCCTTATAGATTTAGATCTCTTGTATTATAAAAGATGATGTAATTGTACACATGAAAGTTATAGAAGAGAATTACAAACTCTACTCTCTATCCAAACTTCTGACATGGTATCAGAGCCTTCCTCATCCATCTAGCTTCCGCTATACCTTTATTCTTTAGAAAACTTCTTTCGGTCCTTTATTTTTCTGGCTCAACAGCATCAACGCCAGAATTCTTTTTAGTCAACAAAGGGAGCACCATGCCGAAGAATCAAGGTACAAATTCTGGTGTGTCCGAAGGCGACGAACAGTCTCTCAACAACCGAGGAGGAGACAACGTTGCTGCAGAACACCAGACAAGACCATCAGATATTGAAGGACAATCGAGTCCTGTTGAACACGTCTCAGGGACAAGACAGTATAACCCTGGACAAAATTTTCAGGTCCATACATCCAATGGGTACCTGTACCCGTTCAGCCGAACCCAGGAAGATCAGCCCAAAATCCGAGCCTTGGAGAACCCGGAACAAATGGTGGATCGGGAGGAAGCCCATCACATGTTGCCAGGGCAGGTCATGGAAATGCGGCGGATTAGTCTTTTCCGGGTCATCATGAATCGGGTCCGGGTCTGGGAGGAAATCCCTACCCGACTTATGGACCCGGTTTCTTTCTACTTGCAGGTCTCACCGGAGGATGGTCGGAACCTGGAGACTCGCTGTACACGTCCGCCACCGACAGACTTGAGCTCCGTCTCGTTGCACAGCAACTTTTGGGACCAAAGAACTATTCCGTATGGTCTCGCGAGCTGCGGCGAGCCTTGGTGACCAAAGACAAAGATGGTTTCTCGGACGGTTCTATTCCGACTCCTTTTGATGATCGTCTCGCCTGGCAATGGAGGAAATGCAATCAGTTGGAGCGGACCTGGATCAGGAATTGCCTCACGCCGGAAGTTGCCGCCGAAATACCACCAACAGAAGACGCTAAGAGACTGTGGGAGAACCTACGAGAAATGTATGGAAAGCTTGATCGAGCAAAAAAATTTCGCTAACCCAATCTCCGTTAGAACTCAAACAGGGAAATCTCTCCATTTCCATCGTCTTCAACCGTTTGTTCGCTTTTTGGAATGAACTTGAAATGGCGGAGAAGAAGTTGGAGGGATCCGAGAATACCTTGGCACAATATTGAGTGATTAAAGAACGAGAGAAAGTCATGCGATTTCTACTCATCCTCAATGAAACGTACCTGCCATTTCAGAGCCAAATCTTGGCCATGGACCCGGTTCCCCCTCTCAACCGCATATACCAGCTTGCTGTTCAAGAGGAATCTCAACGATTGGCGTCGTCAGAATACGTCAAAATAGGTGACCGAGTCATCCTTGCGGCCAAAGCTTCATCGGAGCAACGTTTGGCCGTGGCAACGCACGGCCATGGAGGTCCTCCGCGAAACCCATGCATAATGCTAGGGTTCCACGAGGAAGAAGATGAAGGGGGTGTTTGGTTGGGCATTCCCAAGGGGCTTTGGAGCCCCAAAGCCCCTTGGGGCAAAAATTTATGTGTTTGGCATGTGTTTTTGAATGCCCCTTTGCCCAATGCCAGCATCCCCAAGGTTGAAAGCTCAATGCTGGGGTAGGGCTGCTTTGAGCATTGGGCATTTTGGAGATGCGAGTCACTGTTCATCGTCTCCTCCGTCATTCGCCTTCTTCTTCGTCTTCTTCTTTGCGGTGGGCGGCGCTCGGCCACGAGCGGCCAGATCTGGCCGTCGGGAAGCCTCGCCTGAGGTCGCACAACCTCAAGCGAGGTGGCCGAGGTCGGGTCACCTCGGGCACCCGAGGTCGCGCGCGACCAGGCGACGTTGGCCGACGTCCGCGCGACCTTAGGCGGCGCACTTGGTTGCGCGAGACCAAGCGACGCCGCTGAGGTCTGCACGACCTCAGGCGGCATTGCCCGGTCGCGCGAGACCAAGCGATGCCGGATGAGGTCGCGCCGGCGTTGCCTAGTCTCGTGCGAGCGGGCGAGCCAGATCTGGCCGAGGCCAGAGCGGTCTTGAGGCCGATCCGGCCGGCCGGTGGGCCGCCGCCGGAATTTGATTTTAGACTTTAAAAAATAAAAATAAAAGCTAATTACAAATGTGAATTTTGTCAAACGGTATTTATGCTAAGTTGCATTTCAATGCTATAATTTACCAAACGGTCTAACATTTCCGAATTCCCTTTACCTCAAAGATATTTGCATTCTCCCAATGGCATTTCCCCAAAGTTGAACCAAACAAGCCCGAAGTCTCTTTCCAAGGGAACGGCCAAGATCTATTCAGGGGATCCGAAGGCCAAGGATATGGTAGACAAATGAGCAGCCGAGATTCATTCCTTGGATCGGACGGCGGAGGTTTTTCAGCGAAATCAGACGGCTCAAATTTAATCCTTGCTGCACCTCGATCTAATGGCCTGAAATTGGCCACGTCGGCACCTACTTGGAAAGGATCAAATGGTCAGAATTCTTCCACATCATCCAACAAAGCTATTTCCAACAAAGGAAAAGGTAAATTTTGTGATTATTGCAAACAGCCTTATCATACTAAAGAAAATTGTTGGAAATTGCATGGAAAGCCGGCAGATAAAAGGGAACGGGAATTTTCCGTCGCAACGAATGCTAAGGTCAACCAGCCTTTCAATAATGGTCAGCTTCAACAAATTATGAGGGCCTTAAATCAAATGGGAATTCAGGACAAAACAACCAGTTATGCAGGTATTTCCCATTGTTTAATGAGCACTATTTCCAATAAAGCTTGGATTATTGATTCAGGTGCTAGTGACCATATAGTCTACGATGAACGTTTATTTTCCAAAATTGACAAAGCCCCTAGCACATACTTCCGTTCGCCTTCCAAATGGTAGTGACACTTTCGTTACTAAAATTGGGGATGTCTAGCTCAGTTCTTCCATCAAACTCAAAAATGTTTTATTCATTCCCGATTTCCAGTTTAATCTCATCTCCGTGTCTAGACTCTGTGAAGACAACTCCTGTCGGGTCTTTTTTAATTCTGATATCCGTCTCTTTTAGGCCATTTCGACTGGGACACTGATGGGATTGGGTAGAAATCATAAGGGTCTCTATTTCTGGGACACTTTTCCAAAGAGTTTTGGTATTGCATCTTTTCCTTTAAGTAAGAGCATTTCATGTAATGCCAACAATGCTACTTTTCCTCATCCCAAATGCCCCGTTTGTCCATTGGCTAAATAGTCTCGAATGCCTTTTCTGAAAAGCACATCACATGCTAATCAAGCTTTTGCATTATTACACATGGACATATGGGGACCATATCATACTCCACATCGTGATGGATCTCGTTTTTTCCTTACAATAGTAGATGACCATACTCAAGCAACTTGTGCTTTCTCATGCAATCCAAGGCCCAAGTACTTTCTAATCTGAAGAATCTTTTCATTCTGATTAAAAATCAGTTCAACAAATCCATACAACGGGTTCGCATTGATAATGCTCGCGAATTTTTTAATCATGAATGCTCTTCATTATTCATTTCCAATGGAATCATTCATGAAAGTTCTTGTGTCTATACTCCCCAACAAAATGGGATCGTAGAAAGAAAACACCGTCATCTACTTGAAGTTGCCCAAGCTCTTAAATACCAAGCCTCAATTCCAGAAAATTTTTGGGGAGATTGTGTGGTTACGGCAGCATATCTGATCAATCGGATGCCATCTCGTGTTCTCAATGGAAGAACTCCTTTTGAATTGCTATTTGGGAAACGTCAAGACATTCAGCATCTTCTTGTTTTTGGATGTTTATGCTATGTGTCTACCGTGGGTCCTCGAGACAAATTGGGTCCTCGTGCTCTGAAGTGCATATTCATGGGATATCCAACTCAACAAAAAGGATATTTAGTCCTTAATCCATCCAGTGGACGTTTTTTTTGTCAGTAGAGATGTTATTTTTCATGAAGATATTTTTCCTTTCTAGGATAAATCAACTTCTTATCAACAGGATGATCTTGCTACATCTCATCGTCCTTTTTTAAGAGAGGATGATCCTCCATAGGCACCAGTAATTATGCTTCCACAAGTGTCACCTTCTACAGCATTTCCTGACAATGAAGCAAGACCTGAAAATGAAGAATCTATTCCCCCAGAGTCGCCTCTTCCAGCAGGAGATTCCCCTACTGCATCACAAGATGATGTTCTACTTGTACCAGTTAATCCTCGGCGATCGGGTCGCACAATTCGACCACCTACATGGACAGCAGATTATGTTTGTTCTTCTTTGCACAAATCTGGTACACAATATCACATCTCCTCCTATGTTAGTTTTGTTCACCTCTTGCCCGAACATAGGTGTTGCATTAGCAAAATTTCTGAGCAACAGGAACCTTCATCATATGAAGAGGCAGCCAAAGATCCTCGTTGGCAACGGGCAATGGAAGATGAATTGTGAGCCCTTATGGAGAATAAGACCTGGGATATTGTTCGCCTAACTCCGCATCGGAAACCCATAAGCTGCAAATGGGTATACAAGATCAAATACAAAGTGGACAGATCTATTGAATGTTATAAAGCCAGATTAGTTGTCACGCCCCGATCCTCGGGTACGCACACATCCTTCTAATTTGGTCGATTTTATAATGCGATATCCCAGGACTAGTATCGCCGACCCTTTCATTTATTAAGCACATGCGGAAGCAGTTAAAATCCCCAGACAATAAATCAATGGAATAGAAAGGCAGGGCCATATTTTTCATATTGAAATTTATAACCAAACTTTTATACAAAACACAAATCACTTCATAACTATTCACATCAAAATGGAGATCTCAAAAGAAGATAGGATCTCAATCCATCCAGCCATACTCAAGGCCCATCTCGGTATTATCTTCTTCTTTCAAAATCCTTCCCTTCAAGTTTCACCTCCAAGATCTCCTTCCCAGACTTCTCCTCCTCAGCTCCTTATCGGGTCCTGAAATGTTTTTCCCCAAACTGGGATGAGACTACGTCTCAGCGAGTTCTACCCCACTAAGCCCGATTAGTAAACCATTATACTATAGGCTGCCTAAACACGCATAGGGCAGATGACTTACCTTGGCCTCAGATTCCACCTGCAAGTCAGTACAATTCACATACCTTACGTATAGAATCGATACATCCAGCAATTGAAACGCATCACTCAACTCAATAAATCACAAGGGTCCAGATTATAGGGCCAAATCGTTATGACACGTCCCATTCCATGTCACACAATTTTGTCTCATAATCCGGCGCATCAAACTCAACCATCATGCGTTCCAATTGTTAATTACACCCCTCAAGGGTACGGCCAACTCTATTGGCGGTCTTCTGGCATTGCCAGGCGTCGTCTCTCCCCGTGAGCACGGCAACGTCTCTCAATTAGACGGCTTCCCCGAAGGGGCATAGGTCCAGAATCTACTGCGACCCGCTACCCTAATGCATGGGTAACCCAAAAAGGGATTTAGTAACGTCCGGCATAATTGCTCGAGACCGGTTCTCTTAACCAACACACGACCACTCAATATCGGCTCAGGACCCTGTGCATTGCACTCAAATGCCTCCGTTAAAATAGTGATCCTGGCCTATTTCCTTCGTATTAAAAACATCCCGAAAATAGTCGTGTGTGGGTACACGGTCAATTCGAACAGAAGACCGATACTTATCTTTTTCAAACCCCACTATTTGATATAGTACTAAAATCCATTTTCGGTGTTAAAACCCGACACCCGGGATTTTCAGAATAAATATCAAAATCCACAAATTTCGGAATTAAATACCAAGAATCCAATCAGCACTCCATTTGCATAATTTAACACTCAATTGCAGAATTTAACCACGCCATTTACCAATCCATAATTCAATCTCAATCAATTCCAATCAATTTAGAGTAAATCTCTAAAATATCACAATTTATTTAATTCCATACAACGTAGAGCTCAAATAAATAAACGGACTGCGCCACGACAATCAGCACGGGATTTCGGTCGTCGGCCATCAAAATCTTAATTTCCGAAAATAATTAATTTATTTATTAATTTCGAAAATTAAATAATTAATATTAAAAATTCAATTTAGCACAAAATAAAGCCCAATTAAATAAACGGACTTCACCACGGTCATCAGCATAAAATTCCGGTCACTGGCCATCCCAGTTGAATTTCCGAGAAATAAATAATTAAATAATTAATTTCGGAAAATAAATAAATAAATACAATAAATTCAATTTAGAACAATATAAAGCTCAATTAAATAAATGGACTGCACCACGATCATCACCATAAAATTCCGGTTCCGAACCATCTCGGTTGAATTTTCGGAAAATAAATAATTATTTAATTAAATTCCGAAAATTAATATTTAAATACTAAAAATTTCCACTTAGGCCCGAAAAGCCTAATTGGAGCCCACTAAGGGTCGGGAAAACCCGAGGCACTTCCAATAATTAGTAGACTACGTCTACTTGCTAATTGCACAATCAATTTATCTAAATCACATCACAATTGACTAATAATTGCTAATTTATCATAATCTAACAACCTAAACATAATTAATTAAATCTAAACCAACCTTAAGCATAATTAGCCAACTAATCTAGGATTAGTGAGATTACTCACCAAATCGCGCGCAAATCGGATCAATCCGACGGCGGCGACGCAAGGAACGATTGTTCCCAAAGCACGGCTCGGGTTCGGGGCCGGGAAACGGTCCAAAAGCGGGCCCGAAGTGCTGGAAACCCACTTCGTGGGTCTGCTGGACAGAGCTGATCGGGGCTGCTCCGGCGGCTAGGGCGGCGAGGGGAAGCCGGCGGAGGGCGAGGGGGTCGCGGGGTGGTCCGGCGGGGCTAGGCGGTGGCCGGAGGTGGCCGGACGGTGGCTGGTCGGTGCGGAACAGGGCGAACAGCGGCTGGTTCGCGCGGCCGGGCGTGCGCGGACGGCGGAACGGCGGCGAGCGCACGGGCGGCGCGGGCGGCGGTGCGACGGCGGGACGGGCGGCGACGGTGGCTGCTCAGATCCCAAGCGAGCTGCTTCTGTTTTGTTCAGCTGGGTCGCACGAAGAAGAGAGGAAGAAGAGGGGTTTCTATCACGTGGGGTGGGGAAGAAGAGAGAGAAGGGATAAGGATTGAGAGAGAGTGTTTGACTGGTCAAAATGAAAAGAGAGAGAGAGACGTCGGTGGGGGCTGTCCGCACGAAGGGGAGGGGAGAGGAGAGAGGAGAGAGAAAAGAAAGAAAAAGAAAGAAAAGAAAAGAAAGAGAGGGGGAGAGAGAAAAAGAAAATAAAAATAATACCATTATTCTTATTTTCTTTTCTTTTCTCTTTCCCAATTTATTTCCTTTCGGGCTTCAATTTTTCTTCCGATAATTTCTTTCTTGAAATTTCGGATTCGTCAATAAATTGACGGCCAATGAGACAGAATCCTAAAAATAAGAATTATGACGCGCTTAAAATTCGATTCCCGAAATCGAGTTCAATTTCGTGGTTAAAAATCGATCGACGTGATTTTAGCTCAATCCAACCAATTAGGTAGCTTTTAGGGATTTTACGGCCGATACATCCCTTAACGGCTTCACCCAATAGGTTAGTTAACTCGTGAGTGATCAGCTCGAGAGAAAAGGGCCATAGGCACGTCGACGAAATGCCCATTTCACTTTATCGAAACGGGGTCGAATTTCAGGATGTCACAACTCTTCCCCTCTTATAAAAATTTCGTCCTCGAAATTTAAGCCATTACACACTTTGATCAAAAAGGCAGGGGTACAACTGTCTCATCGATTCTTCTGTCTCCCAAGTCGCTTCTTCAATACCGTGGTGTTGCCAGACCACTTTGACCAACGGAATGGTCTTTGTACGCAGAACTTGCTCTTTGCGATCGACAATCTGAGTCGGGCTTTCCACGTATAACACATGGTCATCCACGTCTAATTCCTCGAAATTGAGCACGTGGGTCGGGTCAGGCTCATACTTCCTTAACATCGACACGTGAAAGACGTCATGCACTTGCGCCAATCTTGGCGGCAACGCAAGACGATACGTTAGGTTTCCGATTCTTTCAAGAATCTCAAATGGACCTACGTACCTCGGACTCAGCTTGCCTTTCTTACCAAAGCGCAAAGTTCCCCTCATTGGTGACACTTTCAGAAAAACGTGATCACCAACTTGGAATTCCAAAGACCTTTGACGCTTATCTCGCATAACTTTTCGTCTCGCTTCCGCGCTGTCTTTAATCTGTCTCCGATCACTGCCACGGCATCTACCGATTGCTAAACCAACTCTAGGCCTGTTATCTTCCTTTCTCCGACTTCATCCTAACACACTGGAGTTCTACACGCTCTGCCATACAACGCTTCAAATGGAGCCATCTTGATACTCTGCTGATAACTGTTGTTATAGGCGAATTCCACCAGATGAAACTGATCCTCCCAACTTCCCTTGAAGTCTATTACACACTCTCTCAGCATGTCTTCAAGAGTCTGAATTGCCCTTTCAGACTGGCCATCCGTCTGAGGATGGTACGATGTACTGTACTGAAGCTTTGTACCTAAAGCACTCTGCAAGCTCTTCCAAAAAGCAGCAGTAAACCTCGGGTCTCTATCAGATGTTATCGTAACCGGCACTCTATGCATACGAACCACATGACGCACATACAGGTCTGCGTGTCTATCCAGATTCAGGTCCTTTCGAACAGCAATGAAGTGGGCCGACTTTGTTAGCCTGTCGACTACTACCCAAATCGAATCATTCCCTCACTGACTCCTTGGTAGTCCAGTCACGAAGTCTATCGTGATATGCTCCCATTTCCACTATGGGATCGCGAGAGATTGTAGAAATCCTCCCGGCTTGCAATGCTGAGCTTTTACTTACTGACAAGTCAAACACTTGGCCACATGCTTGGCGATGTCCGCCTTCATACTTGACCACCAGTAGTGTTGACGTAAATTCTGATACATCTTAGTGCTTCCAGGATGAACGTTGTAATTGCTACGATGTGCTTCAGATAAAATTTCTTTTCTAAGCTCTACATTGTCATGTACAACCAAACGTCCACGAAACCTCAGTACCCCATCATCAGAAATTTGAAAATCAGCTTTCCTTTTGTCAGTATCCTCTTGAAGAATTTTCTGTATGTCTGGATCTGTCGGTTGAAGTTCTTTGATTCTGACCTGGACATCCGGTTCAATTCTGAGGGTGGCCATAAGACTCGAGAGGTGGCCTACCTCGAATTTGAATTCCGAATCCCGAGCTCTCTCGATCAAGTTCCACTCTTTAACCAAGATTTGCGCTATTGAAGACTTCCTACTCAATGCATCGGCAACCTTATTTGCCTTTCCCGGGTGATATAAAATATCACAGTCATAATCCTTCAACAATTCCATCCATCAACGCTGTCTCATGTTCAACTCCTTTTGAGAGAACAAATACTTGAGACTTTGATGGTCCGTGAAGATCTGAAACTTTTCTCCACACAAGTAGTGCCTCCAAATCTTCAACGCAAACATGATGGCTGCGAGTTCTAAGTCATGCGTCGGGTAATTCAATTCATGAGGTCTCAACTGCCGAGAAGCGTATGCAACAACTCTGCCATGTTGCATCAGCACGCAACCCAATCTCCTGAATGACGCATCACTATAGATCTCGAACCCTCCAGGACTAGATGGAATCGTCAGCACAGGTGCGGTAGTCAGCTTTTCCTTTAACTCTTGAAAACTACGCTCGCACTTGTCTGTCCACATGAATTTCTCTTCTTTCTTCAGGGGCTTTGTCAGAGGCGACGCTATCGATGAGAACCCTTTCGCAAAACGTCTGTAATAACCTGCTAACCCCATAAAACTTCTAATCTCTGACACTGTTGTCGGTCTCTGCCAACTGATCACAGCTTCTATCTTACTCGGGTCGACGGAGATTCCTTCTCCGGAAATCACATGACATAAGAACGCAACACGAGTCGGCCAAAACTCGCATTTGCTAAACTTAGCATACATGTGATGAGTTCTTAAGGTCTGAAGCACTAATCTCAGATGATTCTCATGCTCTTCATCACTTCTCGAATAGACTAAGATGTCATCAATGAACACGATCACAAACTGATGATCCACATATTCCTTGAACGTTCTGTTTGTCAAATCCATGACAGCAACTGGAGTGTTCACCAACCCAAACGATCTTACAATACTCTCGTAAAGACCATATCAAATACGAACAGCTGTCTTTTGTACAACCTCCTTCTTGGTTCGTAACTAATGACTTCATAATCTCAAGTCGACCTTTAAAACATCGATACTCTTTATAACTAGTCACACCATTCATTGATCTTTGGCAAAGAACACTTGTCCTTGACCTTCACCTAATTGAGTTGACGATAGTTGATGCACACTCGCAACAAACCATCTTTCTTCTTCTCACAAACAAAACTGATGTTTCCCCAAAATGATGCACTGATGTGGATGAATTCCTCATTCGTCAATCTTCACATCTGCATCTTCAATTCTACCACTTCAGACAACAACAGCTGGTAAGAAGCCTTCGAGAGTAGCTCTATCTTGGTGTCAGCTCGATCTCATTCTATATCTCTCTCTGACCGCGGTCTGACAGTTCTAGTGACAACACATCTAGCAGTTCTTAGACCACTAAGATGTCCTCCATCTCTAGTTCTCCAATATGTCTTACCCAAGACAATCACCAAGCAACCTTGGCAACCTCCATCCAACAAACAAGTTGACTCCAGCCAACGGGATTAATGAAATCGAAGATTCTTTTCGACTCTCAATAATCTCGACACTTTCACATGTTAATAGATTAAATTGAATTACTCTATGATCGTGATTCATTATCACTAGATGCTCCATGAGCCCACATTATTCATGTGGCATCAAATTCACACCTCAGCAACTAATCAAGCATAACTATTGCTAGAGATTCCCTCTCTTTCACTTTTATGTCAACAATTTAAGTTCTACCAACTCAGCACAAAGCTCTATTGCGCCGCTTCCGATAAAAATCCTTTCCAACACATTCTTTCTCTGATCGGTGCAAGGTCCATTCTACTCCCATTCCTTTCGCCATCCTAGTGGCGTTCTGGCCGCAGTAGCAATGCCTATGCTACCTTGGACTTCCACTGACAGTCCTTCACCTGATGGCCACGCTGGTCATCATCACAACAGGTTCTAGTCACATTCGGACACTGGATTCATCCATGCTTCCTTCTACAATTCTGACACTTGTCAGGTGAGTCTTTTATCTCCTGCCATGTGACAGCACACACTCTTTCCGGTTGTCCCATCAGTCTGCTAAAACCACTCTCGACCTCGATCTTTTCCCTGACCGATTTTCATTTCTGCCTGAACTGGATCTATACCTCAACTCGAATGCAATGACTCGCTCCTGGATCACATCTCCACTCTGGATCTCAGCATGCAAGGCGACAACAACGGTTGCGACACTGACGGCGGTTCGATCCTGAGCCTCCTGGCTCATACAATTCCCAAGGAACACTAGCATCAGAACGATCCTATCGAACTTAGGATCATTCGACGCTGCTACACTAGTACCAACCTGCGGTGGTACTCTTACACTCGAGCTGGCTGAGCCAACACTCGCCACAACTACCTCGGGCACCGACCTTTGTCGTGCATCATCCCGAGTCACGAGGACATTGTCCTCTCACTAGGAGTTCTCGGCTCCCCGCTCGCTCATGGTTCGCCTTTACACTGCAACCCGTCTTCTAAACCCACACTGGATTAGAAGGTGAGCGATCCACACACAACAAACAATTCTAGCATTCAGCTAACATCAACATGCACCAGCATGAATTTAAAGGCCTTTCCTACTAACTATCCCATGGTCAACGCTCCTTATCACTCCAATCTTCAACTTCGCTCTGATACCACTTAAAGGGGATGTCACGCCCCGATCCTCGGGTACGCACACATCCTTCTAATTTGGTCGATTTTATAATGCGATATCCCAGGACTAGTATCGCCGACCCTTTCATTTATTAAGCACATGCGGAAGCAGTTAAAATCCCCAGACAATAAATCAATGGAATAGAAAGGCAGGGCCATATTTTTCATATTGAAATTTATAACCAAACTTTTATACAAAACACAAATCACTTCATAACTATTCACATCAAAATGGAGATCTCAAAAGAAGATAGGATCTCAATCCATCCAGGCCATACTCAAGGCCCATCTCGGTATTATCTTCTTCTTTCAAAATCCTTCCCTTCAAGTTTCACCTCCAAGATCTCCTTCCAGACTTCTCCTCCTCAGCTCCTTATCGGGTCCTGAAATGTTTTTCCCCAAACCGGGATGAGACTACGTCTCGCCGAGTTCTACCCCACTAAGCCCGATTAGTAAACCATTATACTATAGGCTGCCTAAACACGCATAGGGCGAGATGACTTACCTTGGCCTCGATTCCACCGCAAGTCAGTACAATTCACATACCTTACGTATAGAATCGATACATCCAGCAATTGAAACGCATCACTCAACTCAATAAATCACAAGGGTCCAGATTATAGGGCCAAATCGTTATGACACGTCCCATTCCATGTCACACAATTTTGTCTCATAATCCGGCGCATCAAACTCAACCATCATGCGTTCCAATTGTTAATTACACCCCCTCAAGGGTACGGCCAACTCTATTGGCGGTCTTCGGCATTGCCAGCGCCGTCTCTCCCGTGAGCACGGCAACATCTCTCAATTAGACGGCTTCCCCGAAGGGGCATAGGTCCAGAATCTACTGCGACCCGCTACCCTAATGCATGGGTAACCCAAAAGGGATTTAGTAACGTCCGGCATAATTGCTCGAGACCGGTTCTCTTAACCAACACACGACCACTCAATATCGGCTCAGGACCCTGTGCATTGCACTCAAATGCCTCCGTTAAAATAGTGATCCTGGCCTATTTCCTTCGTATTAAAAACATCCCGAAAATAGTCGTGTGTGGGTACACGGTCAATTCGAACCAGAAGACTGATACTTATCTTTTTCAAACCCCACTATTTGATATAGTACTAAAAATCCATTTTCGGTGTTAAAACCCGACACCCGGGATTTTCAGAATAAATATCAAAATCCACAAATTTCGGAATTAAATACCAAGAATCCAATCAGCACTCCATTTGCATAATTTAACACTCAATTGCAGAATTTAACCACGCCATTTACCAATCCATAATTCAATCTCAATCAATTCCAATCAATTTAGAGTAAATCTCTAAAATATCACAATTTATTTAATTCCATACAACGTAGAGCTCAAATAAATAAACGGACTGCGCCACGACAATCAGCACGGGATTTCGGTCGTCGGCCATCAAAATCTTAATTTCCGAAAAATAATTAATTTATTTATTAATTTCGAAAATTAAATAATTAATATTAAAAATTCAATTTAGCACAAAATAAAGCCCAATTAAATAAACGGACTTCACCACGGTCATCAGCATAAAATTCCGGTCACTGGCCATCCCGGTTGAATTTCCGAGAAATAAATAATTAAATAATTAATTTCGGAAAATAAATAAATAAATACAATAAATTCAATTTAGAACAATATAAAGCTCAATTAAATAAATGGACTGCACCACGATCATCACCATAAAATTCCGGTTCCGAACCATCTCGGTTGAATTTTCGGAAAATAAATAATTATTTAATTAAATTCCGAAAATTAATATTTAAATACTAAAAATTTCCACTTAGGCCCGAAAAGCCTAATTGGAGCCCACTAAGGGTCGGGAAAAATCCCGAGGCACTTCCAATAATTAGTAGACTACGTCTACTTGCTAATTGCACAATCAATTTATCTAAATCACATCACAATTGACTAATAATTGCTAATTTATCATAATCTAACAACCTAAACATAATTAATTAAATCTAAACCAACCTTAAGCATAATTAGCCAACTAATCTAGGATTAGTGAGATTACTCACCAAATCGCGCGCAAATCGGATCAATCCGACGGCGGCGACGCAAGGAACGATTGTTCCCAAAGCACGGCTTCGGGTTCGGGGCCGGGAAACGGTCCAAAAGCGGGCCCGAAGTGCTGGAAACCCACTTCGTGGGTCTGCTGGACAGAGCTGATCGGGGCTGCTCCGGCGGCTAGGGCGGCGAGGGGAAGCCGGCGGAGGGCGAGGGGGTCGCGGGGGTGGTCCGGCGGGGCTAGGCGGTGGCCGGAGGTGGCCGGACGGTGGCTGGTCGGTGCGGAACAGGGGCGAACAGCGGCTGGTTCGCGCGGCCTGGGCGTGCGCGGACGGCGGAACGGCGGCGAGCGCACGGGCGCGGCGCGGGCGGCGGTGCGACGGCGGGACGGGCGGCGACGGTGGCTGCTCAGATCCCAAGCGAGCTGCTTCTGTTTCTGTTCAGCTGGGTCGCACGAAGAAGAGAGGAAGAAGAGGGGTTTCTATCACGTGGGGTGGGGAAGAAGAGAGAGAAGGGATAAGGATTGAGAGAGAGTGTTTGACTGGTCAAAATGAAAAGAGAGAGAGAGACGTCGGTGGGGGCTGTCCGCACGAAGGGGAGGGGAGAGGAGAGAGGAGAGAGAAAAGAAAGAAAAAGAAAGAAAAGAAAAGAAAGAGAGGGGGAGAGAGAAAAAGAAAATAAAAAATAATACCATTATTCTTATTTTCTTTTTCTTTTCTCTTTCCCAATTTATTTCCTTTCGGGCTTCAATTTTCTTCCGATAATTTCTTTCTTGAAATTTCGGATTCGTCAATAAATTGACGGCCAATGAGACAGAATCCTAAAAATAAGAATTATGACGCGCTTAAAATTCGATTCCCGAAATCGAGTTCAATTTCGTGGTTAAAAATCGATCGACGTGATTTTAGCTCAATCCAACCAATTAGGTAGCTTTTAGGGATTTTACGGCCGATACATCCCTTAACGGCTTCACCCAATAGGTTAGTTAACTCGTGAGTGATCAGCTCAGAGAAAAAGGGCCATAGGCACGTCGACGAAATGCCCATTTCACTTTATCGAAACGGGGTCGAATTTCAGGATGTCACATTAGTTGCAAAGGGATTCACACAAAGGGAATGATTTGATTATAAGGAAACCTTCTCTCCTGTTGCAAAGGAAGTCACAGTGCAGTCTTTCCTCTCTATTACTGCTCTGCGTGATTGGCCTCTTCATCAGATGGATGTTCACAATGCTTTTCTTCATGGTGATCTAGAAGAAGAAATTTATATGGATCTTCCACAGGGATTTCATAGACAGGGGGAGAATAATATATGTCGTCTCCATAAATGGCCTCAAACAGGCTTATCGTTAATGGTTTGCCAAATTCACTGATGCACTTGTGATTGCAAAGTTCCAACAATCCAGGCATGACTATGCTTTATTCACATGGAAACAAGGTATATCGTCAATCTACTTACTCATATATGTGGATGATATACTTATTATGGGAAATGATGCATCTGCCATTGATAGATTTAAGAAATACCTGCATTCTACATTTCACATTAAGGATTTGGGATCTCCCAAATACTTCCTTGGGATAGAAATTGCACGATCAAATAAAGGCATCTGTCTTAGCTAACGCAAATTTGTCTTGGCAATTATCTCGGAAGTAAGATTGTCGGGATCTAAGCCAGCTATTATTCCAATCGAACATAATGTTAGGTTGACAACAGCTGAATATGACAAATGATTGTCACCTGTAAACAAGGATCCTTTACTTAAGGACCCTTCTGCTTATCAAAGACTTGTTGGAAAACTCATCTATTTGACTATGACTAGCCCTAACATTTGCTATGCGGTACAAACTCAGTCAATTCATGCATGCTCCAAAACAATCTCACATGAATGCAGCATTAAAGGTTATAAAATACTTGAAGGGATGTCCAGGACTGGGAATATTATTATCTCGAGATAGTAACATGGAGATGTCAGCATATTGCGACACGGATTATGCTACTTGTCCTATGAGTAGAAAATCCGTTACAAGTTTCTGTATAAAGCTGGGAGATTCTTTACTTTCATGGAAGACAAAGAAACAATCAATTGTTTCCTTATCATCCGCCGAGGCAAAGTATCGAGCGATGGCAAAAACTAGCTGCGAGATAGTTTGGATAAGAGGCCTTCTTCAAGATCTCGGTATACAAGTGAATCAACCGACCATCTTATATTGTGATAATGATGCTACTCTAAAACTTGCAATGAATCCAGTTTTTCATGAAAGGACAAAGCACATAGAGGTTGACTGTCATTTCATTCGAGACAAGATTCAAAGTGGGGTGATTAGAACAAAAGGAATAAGAAAACATAGTAGCCTACGAGGACATTTTTACCAAGGCCTTATGTCAAAGGCAACATTCGTATCTATTAAGCAAGCTAGGCGTTTTTTATGTGTATAGGCCACCAAGCTTGAGGGGGAGTGTTAAAATACAGTTGCTGATAGTTAGTTATCTTAATTGATCTTGTGCTAATAGGAATTGATCTTAAATGATCATGATTGGGGGGATTTTTCTTTTATTTGATTTATTGTATATTTTCCTTCCTTATAGATTTAGATCTCTTGTATTAGAAAAGATGATGTAATTATACACATGAAAGTCATAGAAGAGAATTACAAACTCTACTCTCTATCCAAACTTCTGACACATTTGTCAAAATAACTTGCCCGCTCATGAGAATATGCGCAAGAGAACACTCATGCCCGACCCACTCAGCCCTCTTTACCATCAATTTCCAGAGACTTTAGAGCATCTCTTCCTGCTTTGCAATTATACAAAAGTCATATGATCAAGTTATCGATAGAAAATCCAAATGTTTCCAGTTATGAAATTTATTAAATTGACAAGTAGGTGTTAGACATCATGCAACAAAACACTAACTCACCCTCAGCAGAACTAATTGCCTGGGTACCGTGGAATATTTGGTTAGCTCACAATGGCTTCATTTTTTACAATCGAAGACCAAACCCGAGCTCGATTGTTGACGAAGTGAGTGCCACAAACAAGAACTATACTTGATTTGTGGACTACCTCGGAAATCGGCTCATTGAAGTTCAATAGCGACAGATTTACTCTAGAAAGGGAAAGAGAGGGGAGTTGCAGCTGGCATTTGTTGCAATTCGACTAGGTGAGTGATCACTGGACTTGCTGAGAACTTGTTCGCCTCTTTGGCGCTGGAAGATCGAAGCCGTAGAACTAAGGGTTGTTTTGGTGTACTTGGAAGCGGATGCTGATTTGAGGACGAGACTTGATCTGTCGGTGGTTACAGTGATGGATACTTATAATTGGTGCAAACGGTTGTGGGCCAGGATCCGAGCCCACGGGCGTTGCGAACCATTGTCAAAGAGTGCAAAGAAAAGCTATCCCGGTCCAATTTTGATGAGCTGGTCTATAGTCCACAAGAGTCTAATACTCCGTTTGGTTCAGCTTTGAGAGAATGTCTTTAGGAAAATGCAAATAATTTTGGGTTAAGAGAGTTTTCTTAAATGCAAATAACATTTAGTGAATTGTAATTTTAAAGTGTACAGCAAAACAATTTTGGCTAAAATGTCGTTTGGTAAAAATTGCATTTATAAATGACTTTTACTAAATTAAAAAAAAAAAAAAAGATTTTTGTGATTTTTTTATTGAAGTCCAGTGGCCGACTTGCCAATTATGGCCGCCAAATGACCAAATCTAGCCACCGGATGGCCTCACCTAAGGTCACCTACCATAGGTGAGGTTGCTTGAGTTCATGCGGCCCAGGCGGCCTAACCCTAGGCGGCCACCTAGGTCATGCGATTCAAGCCATTAGTCGCTTAGGTTGCATGAACAAAGCGTTGCTTGAGATCCGATGACGATCTTCGAGGTCGGGCGACCCTCAGGAAGAGGTCGCCAAAACGCGCGACCTCTTGGCCGGGGTTGTTAGCCTTCAATTGACTTTCTGTGTGGCGATCTTCAAAGAAGATGAGTAGTAACCGAGGCTAACACTTGTATTCTGAAAATGCAACTCCCAAAGAATCTCAACATCTACTTTGGATTAAAGGCTCTTAAAGTCCTTTGTAGATGCAATTGTATTTTCCAAAAACGATCAAAAACACAAACCAAACGCATTTACATTTGGCCAAATGATTTTAGAGTTCCAAAGTCCATTATAAATGCCGAACCAAACGAGGCCTTACTAGGTTGGAGAGTAAACAGCCATTACCAATCACAAGAAGAAGGCCCTTCCTCACGTTATTATCTTTTAAAGTCAGCTATCACCTCCTTTGGGATTTTTTATGTTCAAGAACTCATTCTTCACCATCAATGAATGAAATGCTCCATTTCAAAAAGGGAAAATAAAAAAGAATCATGCATGGCATCAATTTAGGGGGTGCATGACAACCTCTAATTTCTGTTCCAGAAATAATTTTTCTATTCCAGACTTGTTTCTAGAATAGAAATCCGTTTGGTAAAATTATTTCATTTTTCTATTTCTATAATATTCTTGGTCAAGAAATCGGTTTGGAATAGAAATCGAAGTAAAAATTTTCTATTTCTCTATTTCTGGAATAGAAATGAGAAATAAAAATTATTTTCATTGTGTCCCTCATCGGTCGCCGCTGACCACAGTCCGTCGGTCGCCGGCCACCGCCCGCCGCCGCCAATCACGCTATCTATCACTGCCAATCGCTCGCCCCCACCACCGCCATCCGTCACCGCTGTCCGCCATCCACTAGCCACTGCCGCCACCGCCGTCCGAAAGGAAGAAATTTTGTGTCGTTATCAAACGAATTTTATTTTTAATCTCCATTCATTTCGCGGAAATTAATTTCCAGGAAAATGTTTTCCGGATTTTCTGGCGTTCATTTCACGGAAAATGAATTGCTTGGGAAAATGTTTTCCATGAAAAGAAAAAAAAAGTCTTCTAAATTGTGTAAAACATTTTCCTCACTTGATCTCTCTTATCTCACACTTCTACAAATCCTCAGTTCTTCCTCCTATTTCTTCTTCTTCTTTTCTTTTTTTATTCAAATTATTTTTTATTTTTTTTTTTCCTTTTTAATTCCAATTTTTTTTTTTTTTATTTTATTTTTTTATTTTTCTTTTCTTTGTTTCCCATCTTCTTCTTTTCTTGGCTAGTCGTCGGCCGTTACTAGGTGAACCTCAATCTCATCGATCTGGTGAGCCTTGAGCTTAACGCTCGCGCTTGCCAATCTGGTGAGCGGAAAATATTTTCCTTACTGAACAAACCGGAAAATATTTTCCGAAACATTTTTAAGTTTTAGCCAAACATTAGAAAATATTGTCATTTTCCTGAAAAATGACTTCTAGAAAAATATTTTTCGGAAATTGCTCATTTTCCACGAAACGAACGGACCCTTAAAGTAGAAATTTTATATCATTATCAAATGGTTATTTTTCTTAAACGATCAGAAATAGAAATAGAAAAATTTATTTCTCTTTCAGAAATCAATTTCTGGCCAGAATGGTTATCATTCGCTCCCTTAGTGGACGCCGCATTGAGCAATCGGATCGCGGCTGGACTTTATCGGGGCCGAGGAAACCCGTGCTGTTTAGGGGAGAGGCATGAGAAAACGGACAACAAAATATCCCGATGGCGAAAGCACGGGAGAAAAACGCCCCCCGCGCTAAATAAAATAAAAATAAAAGATTGGCGAGCTAACGACTAAAGTCGGTGCGTAGTGATCCCCTTGTCAGCTTACGTGGCGACCCCGCAGGCGATTCCAAGCTGCTTCCCCATGAACTCAAAACTAAACAAAAACAAAACAAGTAAAAAAATAAATAAAAATCAATAAAGCTAATTCGGTCGTTGAAGAAGGAAAGAGGAAAAAGAAGAAGGAGAAGAAGCAGAAATCGAAATCTTCACTGTGCCATCGCCATCATCTCAATCGCCATCATCCATCATTCATCCATCATTCATCCTGCATCTCTCTCCCTCTGGCTCGCTCTGCTACGGACAAAACGATCCATTTCCGCGCGAAACGACGGGGAGCTCTTTTTCCTTACATGACAAGCCAAGTGTCAGCTCCCCGCCACCAACCGCCGACAACCACTTCGAGGTCCTCCGCACACCACCCCCCGTGCGTATTCCGATTCCGTTGCTCCGTCGATTCCCGTCGCGTTTGCTGAAACCGCATGTGCTTTTTTGCTTTCTAGGGTTCTGTGATCGTGCGCGCTCCGGGGAGGCCGGTGCCGGGATGGCGTCCTTCCTCAAATTGTTCTACCGGAAACCGCCCGACGGGCTCCTCGAGATCTGCGAACGGGTCTAGGGTACGGGAGCGAGCTTTGAATTCGTGTTGTTCCGCGGCTTGATTTTGCCGTGGGTTGGCGTTCGTTAATTGAAATCTCAATACTGAGCCTTTTTTCCTATTCAGACTACTTGTGTAAGGAAAAAAAAAATGACAGAGGGTAGATGCCGACGTCGCTCGACGCCCGCATTCGCGAGAGTCGTCGTTGCCCTGAAGACCCTGACTGACGTCCCTGCTCACTCCTCAGCGCCGGCCACCGTCGCCGAAGACTCGATGCCCGTCGCTCTTCAGCGCCGGCCACCGTCACGCCGCTTAGACGATGAGCATTTGACCGACCTTGACCGACGTGTGACCGGCCGTTGACCCTGACCGACGTCCCTGCTCGTGACCCACGCCGCTCGCGCCAGAACGATTGCTTCGATTGCAACTGAGCCTTGATCACGTGAATCATTTTATCTGCATAATTCTTCGTATGGAAAATGGATTTGGCTGCTTGGTGGGACCGATTATTTTGTAATTGATTTCCTGGGGTGTTTTCATTTGGTTGGTACGATGACTTGAAAATGAAATTGATAAATGTTCAGTGTTGCTTTCTCTTTCTCTGCAAGACTTTGTTAGTATGCTTCCCTTATTTGATTGCATTCCATTGTTTATTGTTTACTGATTGTGCTTCAGGACTTGCAGGCCAGGCTGGTTTTGCGCTTCCTTTTCCGCATGTAATGGAACTTGCTGAATGACCCCTTTTGGGGAAGCTGAAGCTTTTTTGCTTTGTGGGTTCTTTGGGAAAAGAAAAGTTTGGTTGGTGGAGGTGGAGTGTTGACGCTTCAGTTGAGATTAGTGTTGTTTTCGCTTATTGGACTTTGAGTCTTGAATTGTTAGCTATTTGGATCTGAATTTCTTCTGATTGTAGTTTTTAAAACACATGCTGGGACAACTTTCAAATAAGGGCATAGATCACTTCCTAAAGTTGTGTATTGATTTGATTTTTGAGTCATATTCTATTCTGGTGTTCAATTTTCAAGATAACACGTCAATGGAGGTGGAGGGACATGAGGAGATGAAGGAGAGGAGCAAAGCAAACTGGCTAACATTTTTTTTTTCTCTCTGAGTATGATATGACCATCATGGACTACCTTAGGCAGTATGAGGGCTGCCCCTTGCTGACAATGGAAATGATTCGTGAATCATTTTTCTGAGGTCATGTAATGACTTGAAAATTGGCTGATTGTTCATTGGACTTTGTTAGTTTTGCTGGCGGAGGAGGTCGCGAGGAATAGTTAGCGTTTCGCCCATCGATCTGGTGCAACAGTGAAGGAGTGACCAAACTGGACGCCCCGGCAGTTTATGCTTTCAACCGCAACCTGACGCCACTGGAGCCCACATGCTGGTTTGCTCGCCTTCGCCCGCCTGCTGGTCCCTCTTGCCAGAGCTCCTTGCCTGCGTCTTCTCCCTACCGAAGCTCCGACTGGCATTGCCCCCTTAGTTGATTGGGTTGCAAGCCCTACTTGGAAAAAAAAAAAGTGAACTAGGTAGATTTTCTTTCTATTTCCTATATATATAGTTTATTTAGTAGAATTATTCTTCAATGTATAATTGAGATTCCTAACACGAAATAGCCTATAAAATTAAGGATTGACAGTCTGATTTTCGCACTCGAAGTCCGACTCGCAATCGCTTGAAAAATCGTTAATCCGATCTCACGCTCGAGATTCGATTCACAGTTTATTTAAAATTGATCAACCCAATCTCATGCACGAGATATGGTTTGTCAATTTCTTTTGATATCAATCTTGTCTTACTTTGATCTGCCGCCATGTTGCTTGAATCAATTTTGTTTTTGTAAAAAAAATCTGAGATAGACAAGGTTCGTTTTAGAATATTCATCGTTTTAGGGTTATCTTGCATATTTAGAATAGGAAATTTATTTATTTCGAATTTTTGAAAATAAAAAAATCCAAAATAAAAAAAAATCAATCAATTTAGGATGCTATTTTTTTTTTTTTTAACTTAGGTTGCATGCTTAATTATTTAATAATTTTTAAATTTTGAATTTTATAAAAAAAAAACACAAAAAGTCATCATGTATATGTCATGTAGAATTAGGGTATTCTTTATATGTCATTGCATATTAGGATAAAATTACCTACTTCTTTTTAAGTTTAGATTGATTTTTTAGATAGATTGCATCTTAGATTAGATATTGCTAAGTTAAGATAATATCTTAATTTTAAAATAGGGTTTAACCTGATCTAATCCCTAATATAAGTTGAATAGAATCTTAATCTAGCTAGATAATTTTTGCAATTTTCTAATTTCGAAATTTCATGGAAAATACAAAAAAAAAATATCTTAGAATAAATCAATTTCATTCTTTAGTATAGATTGCATTTCATTTATGTCATGTAGTTAAGTCATATTACCATGTCATAAAATTACATGTTAATTAGAAATCATATCTAGGATTGTCGATGTGAATTCTGATTTAACAACTCAAATGCTTTCATTGCTATGATGTAAATTCTGTTTTTTTTATTATTTGCTTTCTTGAGTGTTAAATTGGTGGTTTGTGCACTCACATGATCATCAAGCATGTTAGGGAGATAGATTAAAATCAATTCAAAATGCTTGCCAAACATTTTTTTTTTTAAATAAAGAGAAAGGTATCGAAAGAGAGTTAGAAAATCTAGTATAACCAAATCTCCGAACTCATGAATATCTAGTTCGTAGAAGTAAAGTAAGTCTCCCGTTGCTTTACTTGGGTTTCTAATTGACCCACCAAAATATATTAGTGGCGGCTCTTAATTAAAAAATCATTTTCATATTAAGAACTTGAACCTAAGTCGCTAATTGGTATAGGCTTAGGAGAGCCCGAGCTAAGTTTAAGTTTAGCAATCCATTAGCCAAACCTTAGGTGGTGCACCCCGAAATTTAAGTCGCAACAATAAAAATTAAAAAATTTCTACGAAGGGTTTGGTCTTTTTTTTTTCTAAAAGAAAAGTATATATATGTATTTGATTTTTTTAGCATTATTTTTAAATTTATATTTAAAAATTTACATACATTATTTTTTTTTCAATTTTAAATAAATAAAAATTAAAAAATTTCGACGAATGATTTGGTCTTTTTTTAAACAAAAATTATATATGTATTTGATTTTTTTTAGCATTATTGTCAAAAAATTTATATTTAAAAATTTGCATAATGATTTGTTTTTCAATTTTAAACAAATAAAAATTAAGAAATTCCAATGAAGGGTTTGGTCTTTTTAAATATATATATTTTAAATATATATATGTATTTGATTTTTTAGAATTATTTTTCAATTTTAAAAAATAAAAATTAAAATATTTTGACTAAAGATTTGATCTTTTCTTTAAAAAAAATTATATATATGTATTTGATTTTTTTTTTAGCATTATTATCAAAATTTATATCTAAAAAGTTGCATACATTATTTTGATATAAATTTTGACAATAATGCTAAAAATCAAATGCATATATATAATTATTGTCAAAAATTATATTTAAAAAGTTGTATACTTATTTTTTTTCAATTTTAAACAAATGAAATTAAAAGAAAACTAATATTAATCACTCAAAGGTCTTTTCAAATGTATTTTCTACCAAACGGCATTTCTCTCAAAAATGCTTCAAAAACCATAGTTTACCAAATGGCATTTGCATTTGCCTTAAGTCCTTTAGGCTAAACTACTTTGCATTTTCCCAATAGGCTTTCAAAATGTTGAATCAAATATAAAGTAGTTTAGCCTAAATGATTTAAGGCAAATGCAAAAGCCATTTGGTAAACTATGCTTTGAGAAGCAATTTTGAGATAAATGTCATTTGGGAGAAAACACATTTGAAAGGCCCTTTGAGTGACTAATATTAGTTTTTTTTTAATTTCATTTGTTTAAAATTGAAAAATAAATAATATATGCAACTTTTTAAATATAAATTTTGACAATAATACTAAAAATTCAAATGCATATATAAGTTTTCATTTTAAAAGACCAAACCTTCATCGGAATTTTTTAATTTCTATTTGCTTGAAATTGAAAAAAAAAATGTATGCAGCTTTTTAGATATAAATTTTGACAATAATGCTAAAAAAATCTAATACATATATATAATTTTTTAAAAAGAAAAAGATCAAATATTTTGTCAAAATATTTTAATTTTGATTTTTTTAAATTGAAAAATAATGTATGCAAATATTTAAATATAAATTTGAAAATAATGCTAAAAATCAAATACATATATATATATATATATATATATGTATACATATATTTATAATATAAAAAAAGACCAAACCCTTCATTGAATTTTTTTAATTTTTATTTGTTTAAAATTGAAAAATAAAATAATGTATGCAACTTTTTAAATATAAATTTGACAATAATGCTAAAAAAATCAAATACATATATATAATTTTTTTTTAACAAAAAGACCAAATCCTTCTTCGAATTTTTTTTTAGTTTTCATTTGTTTAAAATTGAAAAAAAAAATAATGCATCTAACTTTTTTTAAAATAAATTTGAAAATAATGCTAAAAAATCAAATACATACATATATATATTATTTTCTTTAAAAAAAAATACCAAACCCTTCTTAGGAATTTTTTAATTTATTGTCGTGACCTAAATTTCGGAGTGTACCACTTAAGGTTTAGCTAATGGATTACTAAGACTAAACTTAGCTTGAGCTCTCCCAAGCCTATACCAATTCGCGACTAATGTTCAAGTTCTTAACATGCAAATGATTTTTTAATTAGGAGCCGCTACTAATCTATTTTTATTGAGTCAATTAGAAACACAAGTAAAGCAACAAGAGACTTACTTTACTTCTACGAATCAGAGATTCATGAGTTTGGAGATTTAGTTACACTAGATTTTCTAACGCCCTTTTGGCACCTTTCTTTTTATTTAAAAAAATTGTTAAGCAGTTTGAATTAATTTTAATCTATTTCCCTAACATACGTGATGATTATGCGGGTGCACAAACCACCAATTTAACACCAAATAAAGCAAATAATAAAATGCAGGATCTACCTCATAGCAACAAAAGCACCTGCGTTATTAAATCAGAATTCACATCAACAATCCTAAATATGATTTCTAGTTAACATGCAATTTTTGTTTTTTTGTTTTTCACTTATTTAATGAAAATCATGCAATATGCAATGCATGCTACTAATCTAACATGAAATAATATGACATAGAAATATGACTTAAACTACATAACATAAATAAAATGCAGTCTATACTAAAGAATGAAATTGATTTATTCTAAGACAATTTTTTTGTATTTTCCATGAAATTTCGAAATTAGAAAATTGCAAAAATTATCTAGCTAGATTAAGATTCTATCCAACTTATATTTGGGATTATATTAGGCTAAACCCTAATTTAAATTGAGATATTATCTTAACTTAGCAATCTCTAATCTAACATGCAATCTATCTAAAAAATCAATCTAAACTTAAAATGAAGCATGCAATTTTATCATAATATGCAATGACTTACAAAGAATGCCTTAATTCTATATGACATATACATGATGACTTTTTTGTGTTTTTTTTTTTAATTTTATAAAATTCAAAATTTTAAAATTGTCAAATAATTAAGCATGCAACGCAAGTTAAAAAAAAATAAAATAAATTAGCATCCTAAATTGATTGATTTTTTTTATTTTGGATATTTTTATTTTCAAAAATTCAAAATAAATAGATTTCCTATTCTAAATATGCAAGATAACCCTAAAACGATGAATATTCTAAAACGAACCTAATCTATGTCAGATTTTTTTACAAAGACAAAATTGATTCAAGCAACATGGCAGCAGATTAGAGCAAGACAAGATTGATATCAAAAGAAATTGACGAACCATATCTCGTGAATGAGATCGGATTGATCAATTTTAAATAAATCGCGAATTGAATCTCGAGCGTAAAATCGGATTGGCGATTTTTCAAGCAATTGCGAGTCAGATTTCGGATGTGAAAATCAAACTATCATTCATGAATTTTAGAGGCTATTTCATGTAAGGAATCTCTATCATACATCAAGGAATAATTCTACTAAATAAAATAAAAAAATAAAATACAGTAAATAGAAAGAAAATCTAGCTAGTTCGCTTTTCTTTTTTTCTTTTTTTCCAAATAGTGCTTGGCAGCCCAATCAACTAAGGGGGCAACGCCAGTCAGAGTTCTGGTAGGGGGAAGACGCCGACGTGGAGCTCCAGCAAGAGGGACCAGCAGGTGAGCGGAGGCGAGCAGACCGGCGGTGTGGGCTCCGGTGGCGTCCGGTCGCGGCTGAAAGCGAAACTACCTAGGCGTCCGGTCACGACTATTGCAGATTAGTGGGCGACGGCGACGCAGCAAAACTGATGACCAAGAGAAAGCCAACTCTTACATGACCTCAGAAAATGATGAATCATTTCCATTGTCAGCAAGGGGCAGCCCTCATACTGCCTAGGGTAGTCCATGATGGTCATATCATACTCAGAGAGAATGTTAGCCAGTTTGCTTTGCTCCTCTCCTTCACGAAAATTGAACACCAGAATAGAAGACTCATGGAAGTGATCTTGAAACTGGCTAACTATTCCTCGCATATGAACCTTGTAGTCCTCCTCCGTCCACACATTACTAGCAAAGCAGCAATCAAACACTAACAAAGTCACAACGAACATTTATCAATCGCATTTCCAAGTCATTGTACCAACCAAATGAAAGGTCGCAGCCAAATCTATTTTCCATACGAAGAATTTTGCAGATAAAATGATTCACGTGATCAAGGCAATCTGGTTTCGTCTACAGTACACTCCTCAACCTCATCCTAAGCGAAACAGAGGTTACAAGTAGTCTGAGTAGGAAAAAAGGCTCAGTATTGAGATTTGAATTCTTAAAGGGATAAATAAGGTGAGATATACCTAGCCGTGTGCCTTCCCAATAACTCATCTACTGACCAAATAATTGTCGATCACGCATCTAACATCACAAATTACTAAACAGTTTCCCTGCCCCAATCAACTTTAAATCGCTATTCTCCAGAACTTCTATATCACATCAATTCTACCGACACAGCAGTCGATTCAAAGAGCTACACTAGCCACCTAGACTAAAAACCATAATCCAAGTCTATTGAACAAACGACACCCCATCAATTCAAGCCTCGCAGCAAAAACCAAACGCCAACCCACGCCAAAATCAAGCCGCGGAACAACACGAATTCAAGCTCGCTCCCCTTACCGTAGACCCGTTCGCAGATCTCGGGAGCCCGTCGGGCGGCTTCCGGTAGAACAATTTGAGGAAGGACGCCATCCTGGCAACGGCCTCCCCGGAGCGCGCGCGATCTCAGAACCCTAGAAAGCAAAAAAGCACATGCGGTTTCAGCAAGCGCGCACGCGCACGGCGAAAGGAAACGCGACGGGAATCGACGGAGCAACGGAATCGGAATACGGGCGGGGGTGTGCGGAGGACCTCGAAGTGGTTGTCGGCGGTTGGTGGCGGGGAGCTGACACTTGGCTTGTCATGTAAGGAAAAAGAGCTCCCCGTCGTTTCGCGCGGAAATGGATCGTTTTGTCCGTAGCAGACCGAGCGAGCGAGAGATGAAGAGCAATGATGGCGATGGCGATGGCGATGGCGATGGCACAGTGAAGATTTCTATGTCTCCTTCTTCTTCTTCCTCTTTCCTTCTTCAACAACCGAACTAGCTTTATTGGTTTTGTTTTTTTTTTTTTTTTTTTTTTTTTTGCTTGTTTTGTTTTTGTTTTTGTTTAGTTTTGTGTTCATGGGGGAGCAGCTGGGAATCGCCTGCGGGGTCGCCACGTAAGCTGACGTGAGGATCTCTACGCACCGACTTTAGTCGTTAGCTCGCCATTTTTCATTTTTATCATTTTTCATTAATGGTGAAGAATGAGTTCCCGAACATGAAAAATCCCATGGAGGAGGCGACGGCTGACTTTAAAAGATAATAACGTGAGGAAGGGCCTTCTTCTTGCGATCGGTAATGGGCATTCATTGGCAATTCACTCTCCAACTTGTTTAGGCAGCATTTTGATTCGGCATTCGCAATGGGTTTTGGAACTTTAAAGTCCCTAGGATAAATGTAAATGTGTTTGGTTTGTGTTTTTGCTCGATTTTGAGAAAACATAATTGCATCTATAAAGGACTTTAAAAGTCTTTAATCCAAAATAGATTCCGAGATTCTTTGGGAATTTGTATTTTCGGAATGTAAGTGTTGGCCTTGATTATTGTTCATCTTCTTTGAAGACACATGGAAAGCCGATTGAAGGCCAACAACCACCGGCCAAGGGGTTGCACGCACTAGTGACCTCTGCCTAAGGGTCGCCCAACCCCAGCGACTATCGCCAGATCTCAAGTGACGCTTGAGTCGTGTGATCTAGGCGACTAATGGCTTGAATCGCATGACCCAGGCAACCGCCTAGGATCGGGCCGCTTGGGGCCGCACAACCTCAGGTGACCTCGCCTAAGGTGGGTGGCCTTAGGTGAGGCCATCTAGTAGCCCATCTAGTTGTCTGGCGGCCAGATCTGGCTAATCGGCCACTAGACTTCAATAAAAAAAAATTATAATTTTTTTTTTTTAATTTAGTAAAAGTCATTTACAAATACAATTTTTACCAAACGGCATTTTAGCCAAAATTATTTTGCAATACACTTTAAAATTACAATTCACCAAATACTATTTGCATTTCGAAAAATTTCTTTAATCTAATCTTACCAAAGACATTCCCCCAAAGCCGAATCAAACCGGGCTTAGACTCTCGTGCACTATAGACCAGCTCAACAAAATTGGACCGGGCTAGCTTTTCTTTGCACTCTTTGACGATGGTTCGCAAACGCCTGTGGGCTCGGATCCTGGCTCACAACCGTTTGCACCAATTATAAGTATCGATCACTGGAACCACGGACGGATCAAGTCTCGTCCTCAAATCAGCATCGGCTTCCAAGTACACTAGAACAACCCTTAGTTCTACGTGAAAGCTTTATTAGATGGGCTTGAGGCCCGTTCGCCCAAGTTGGGCCCAAAAAGCTCGGCCCATGGGAATAGGGCCCGTGGAAGGAGAGAGGTATAAAAGGGAGGAGAGAGAGAGAAAAAGATAACGTTGTTTTTAGAAAAAGAAAAGACGTACGTTCTCTCCACGCTCTCTCTCCCAAAAGAAAAGACAGTAAGCATACGGCTTGTTCTTCCTCCCTTCAAGGCTTCATCGGATCGAATTGCTCAGTTTCTCTTCCTCCATCAACGTCGGTGTTTAATCTGTGGCTAAAAGGTACGCTCGAATCCGTGGTGTGCTTTAGGATCGGTGATGCGTGTTCGTTTTCCCGGGCTTCGTCTTCCGCATTGATTTAGGGGTTCGATTTAGTGTCGAATCCGGTATTTCGGGGATCAGTCATTCCCAACATTGGTATCAGAGCCCTAGTTCACGTATTCCCGATCAATTTCATGTTCTTTGATTGAGTTTTCGCGAAGAAACTTTCGGCCGTACGGATCGGGACAAAAATCCCGACACCCGAGCGTTCTAATGCCTTTTTACTGAGTTTTCGTATGTCGAAACTGTTTTCTGAAAAGATGGGGAGAAAGGCGACGTCGAGACGAGTCTGGAGGTAGGTCGTGCGCCGCCGGGCGACGCCGCACGCGCCCACACGCGCGGCCAGAAGCCGATGCGCGTGGGCGCAACGCGCCGAAGCGTTGCGTGCCGCCCGGCGCAGTGCGGAACACGCACCGGTGGGCGAACCGGGCGCGTGCGCACCGCGCCGGGCGAGCCGGCACGCGCCGGTCTGCGGACGACGTGTCCGACGGCCAAGATGACGTCACCAACGGTCAATAACCGCTAGGGTGACGTCATCGATGACGCGCACGGCGACGCGTTCGTCGGGACGGCCACCAGCCGGCGAACCGCCGGCGACCGACCCGACGAAGCGAGACTGCCGCACGCGCGCGCGTGACGACGCCCGCGTGACGTCGGCCGCGCGCACGCGTCACGGCACGTGCCGTCGGTTCTCGCAAACCGGGCCCACCGGCCCGACCGGTCGGACCGGCCCTGTCCGGCCCGACCGGTGCGACCGGTCCGACGACCGTTGACCTCCGTTGACCGACGACCGGTGACCGTTGACTTTGACCGTTGACCATTGAAAAAAAAAAAAAAAAAAAAAAAAAAAAGGAGGAAAAGAATGTGTTTCTTTTTTTCAATTAAGTTTATGTGGATTATAATGTGATCCCTTATTTGTTCTGCATTTGTTGCAGGAACAATGCCTCCCGAGGTTGCGCACACCTATTCGCGAGCTACCGATGAACAAAAGGATAGGCCGTGTCTAAGCCGATAGCCGAGGCGGGCGATCATCGATGGGAGAGAGGTGACTTAATTGATCATGTCCTTGAAGTCAACGGGAAAATTCAACAGGTCGTATGGAATGGTCGTCCTATGTCACAGATGAGATGGTGCGATTTTTCATAAACACTCTTCCACCCGAATGGCAAGATGTGTTGAATCGCATATGGGATGTCAACGAGCTGCTTCCTATAAGAAAATTGTGATGGATTTTGTAAATGAATATTATTGTATTGTTTCAAGGGAAAAGATCAAGAAATTGAACAAAAGAGGATCTTTCCCAGTTCGTGTGCTGACTTGGTGTTAGTTGTATTGGCTGATATATGTTAAGTGTGATTTGTGGACATATTATGTAATGATTACTACCTAATTGTGTTAATTGAAAGCATTATTTTTTTATTGGATGTTCTATTATATATTGCTTTCTGTTATTGCTGGTTCTTGTCAGGTAATTAGTCGTGGGTAGTTTTAGAAGTTTTTGTAGCTTCATAGAATTGATTTTGCATAAGACAATTATATTGATGATAGTTTTAAGTTAGGATTTTGGAGGATGATTGGAAACATAGTGACCTTTTGATTCTGAAACCTTACTTGAAATTATTCATCAATATGATGGGTCTATGTAAATAGGGATGCATAAATGATAGGCATCAATAATTCGTGCATATTTGTCGATTTGTTCGGATCAATGGCTTCAGCCACAAAGAGCATAGTTGCCGAGCTGAACAAAGGTGAAAAGCTCAATGGAGACAACTATGAAATTTGGCAAATGAAAATCCAGTATGTGCTGGAAGAGCAAGAAGCACTTGAGGCTCTTGTCATGACCATGGTAGAACCCGAAGAGGGAACCACCGCAAGCACAAAAGAGACAAAGAAGCTTTTTCGCGTGGAAAGAATGAACTCTCTAGCTCGCATCACGTTGCCGAGCAGCATGGAAAATGACATCATGCGAGAGTTTCGGCGTTTTGACAATGCTAAGGAAATGTGGGAGGCATTGGCAGCTAGATTTGGTCATACTTCGGTGACTAGATCGAGGCAGCTCACTATCGAGTTTGACTCTTATAAGAAGCCTCATGGTCGACCATGAAGCAACATCTTAGAAAGATGTCAAACATGATAACCGAGCCGAGAGATGCTGGCCATGTCCTCACGAGATGAGCAGCAAGTGCAAGGTGATTCGTTCCTTGCCTCAGAGTTGGGAGCATATGAAGGTGCACCTGACTCATAATGAAAATATCAAAACCTTTGAGGATGCAATGCGTCATCTTGAGCTGGAAGAGGACCGCCTGTTGGCGGCTAAGCCGGATGCTGAACTTTATTATGCTGGTTCTAGCTCAAATGGAGCTTCGAGCTCCAAACGCAAGCGCCCTAACTGGTTTGATAAGGGGAAAGGCAAGGAAGAAGCAGGTCCTTCAGGGAAGAAACCCAAGTTTAACCAACATGAAAGAGGGAAGTGTCCCCGCATGAAAAAGCTTACAAGGGTGAAATGCTACAACTGTGACAAGAAGGGTCACTATGCTCGCGACTGTCGTGAGCCAAAGAAGGTATGCACCCCTTGTACTTTTCAGTAACTTCACTTTGTGTCGAGTTCTGTATTCTTAATCGAGTCTAATCCTTTGTGGGTGGATTCGGGAGCGACGGACCATGTAGCGAAGGATAGAGGATCCTTCGTGGAATTTCGATGAGTACCAACCGGAACTAAGTGGATCTATGTGGGAAACAACTCAGAGCTGAAGTGAAAGGAATTGGCACATGCCAACCGAATATGCGTGGTGGACGCACTTTGTTCCTTCATGATGTGTCTGTATGCTCGGGGAGATTCGTCGGAATTTAGTGTCCGTATTAGCGTTGGTTAAATTAGGTTTTAATATGAACTTCTGTAATAGAGGTGTGAATTTGTTTTTGGATACAAATTACTATGGTTGTGGTTATTTTCTGGATGGTTTTATTGTATTAGATATTGATTATGCTAATACTAATATTTGTTATTCCCTTCTCACGTCTCCTAATAAATATGATAATGATGTGAATGTGTGGCATGCTAGACTTGGTCACATTGGCCAACAAGCGTATGAATAGACTAGCCAAAGAGGGCTTGTTGGGCAATATTGAAAAAGTCGATTTGTCCATATGTAAGCATTGCCTAGAAGGGAAAACGACAAGGAAACCATTTGGAAAAGGAAAAAGAGCTGAATTTCCTCTGCATTTAATCCATACTGATATATGTGGTCCAATGAATGTGAAAGAAAGGCATGGGGCTGTTTATTTCATCACTTTTATAGATGATTATACTCGATTCGGATATGTCTATTTGATTTCTCACAAATCTGAAGCAATAAGTTGTTTTAAAAGGTTTATGAACCTGGTAGAGAATCAATTAGACAAGAAAATAAAAGCATTGAGATCCGATCGAGGTCGAGAATATTTATCGATGAGTTCAGAAAATTATGTGATGAAAAAGGAATAGAAAGACAGTTGTCTATTCCATATACTCCTCAACAAAATGGTGTTGCGGAGAGAAGAAACAGAACCCTACTGGAAATGGTTAGGTCCATGATGGCGCATGCTAACTTACCCATTACCTTTTGGGTGATGCGTTGTTAATCACGCCTATATACTTAACCGTGTGCCTTCCAAATCCCAGTTACTTCCACTCCATATGAGTTATGGACAGTAGAAAACCGGACTTAAGTTTTCTTAAGCCATGGGGTTGTGCCGCCTATACACATGAGTCCTCTCACAAATTTGGGAAATTGGGTCCTAGAGGAAAGAAGAGTATTTTCATAAGGTACTCTGAACACTCGAAAGGATATGTGTTCATAGGTGAGCAAGAAAGTGGAAGTATAACTGAGTTTGAATCACGAGATGTCACATTCTTAGAGGATGAATTTCCTAAGAAGGGCGAAATAGGGGAAGATTGTTCCCTATTTGAAACCTTGGATCAAGATAATGACCTTAGTGGACTTCGTCCAAGTGGGAGTAATATGAGAAGTGATGAATTAAATTCAACTCATTCTCAATTGCAACCACGTGATAAGACGACATCATCATTACCTAATCCAAGTGGGAGCATGATGGGGGATGATGTGCAAAGTGTACAATCTCCCATACGGCGAACAAGTCGTCAAAGTATTCCTCGTCGACGTTTTGACATTGAAGGGGAGACTTTTATGGTTGCTCCACAAGATGAGGATGAGCCAAGAAATATTAATGAGGCTCTGAATTGCCCTAGTAAGGAAAAATGGATTAATGCAATGGAAGAGGAAATGGAGTCAATGAAATCAAACCAAGTCCGGGAACTGATTTGATTCGCAAAAGGACGCAGAGCTATTGGGAACAAATGGGTTCTCAAAATAAAGCGAAAGGTTGATGGCTCGATTGAAAGGCATAAGACTCGCCTTGTGGCGAAGGGGGGTATAATCAACGGGGAAGGAATTGATTATGAAGATACGTTTTCTCTCGTAGTGAGATTTACCTCAATTCGCATTATTCTCGGCAATAGTGGCTAGTCTCGGTTCTTGAATTACATCAAATGGATGTAAAGATGCTTTCCTCAATGGAGCTAAACTCAAGCAGTATTGAATCAGATAAATATTTGACACCAAATACCGACACAGACATCTTTGAATTCCTAATGTCCCCCTTATTTTTCGTTCATTGGCCGAAATTTTTTTTTGAAAGGTGCAGAAATTTGAAAAAATGTGGAAAAGGAAACCCTTGAAAATGTGTTGGTGATCACTTATGTCCATCTATAGGTGTCGAGCGGTAAGTGGATGCCATTGAAACTTCTCCTCGGGATCCAAATAACCAATTTCCGAAATGCATCAATATCATGAAACTTATACTGCAAATATCTAAATTATTTTGGTTTGTTCAACCCAAATTTTTTATTAATTCCTCTGACATTGTCTTCATCAAGTTCAATCTTACAAGTGTACTTTTCGAATTCCTTCATATGCATTTTACAGGCCACTTTAACTCCAACTAATGACTATGAGACATGCAAATCAATCTACAATGTCGTTGAACCCACGTGTTCTCTTCTCTGGCATGGCGATGATCTACCAATCCTAACAACAAAGTATAGAGTCACTTATTGCTAGTAAGTCGGATGATGAATGGGCTTTCTCAAATTCGACTTAATTAGAAATATATTTCTCGATATGACTCTTCGATCGACTCAAAGTGTAAAATTAGAGAACATATTAAACATGATGTTCCTAATCAATTAATTCATATTTATCATATTCTCTTTTATATTATTTGGGTTGATGTAAATTTTGGACTATCATATTCAACATGAGCCTTTTTGTATACTTAGTTTGCAAAACATGAAAAGAAATGAAGTATCTAAAGCTCTGCACACCGACATGAATGATGTAATCAGCTTTTCGAGTGAAGATGAGGTGATGACTTTTCACTGAGTTGCTTCTCGTACTTCCACGAGGGTTTGCCATACATACTTACTAGACTTAAAGATCTACAAAAGAGTATAATCGAAAGCTTAAGGAGTGAATAATATTTTTGTGATTCCATTCAAATAGGTTCCATGAAACGAATTAAAGTTCAAGAATTATTTTAGACTATTACTTATTCCTTTGTTTTGTCATGATTCTATGGTTTTCGTAGGAGTCACTCTTTTCCCATTTCATTATATGACACAATATTCAAATCCTTCGTATCTTCCTTCGTAAGGAAAAATGATTTCAAACAATATAGGATTAATGAAATCAATCGTATATTGAGATTAATAGGAAATTTGTGATGGTTTTTATACTACACTAGCCAAAAGATAAAAGCGAAAACAAATAGACAAAGAAATAATCTGAAATTGCTACTTGGAAGCACCAATAGTAAATTGAAAATGGAAAGAGACTATGTAAAAAGAATTTCCAGTAAATCTGAAATTCGATGAGAGTTGTCGAAGAAGTACAACATCCTCAATATTTCAAGCTTCTCACTATATTACCCACATACATGTCAAGAGACATTGATGTCAACACTAGTCGACATTGAACACATTCTAGTGATAGAAAGTTCAGAGAAAAATGACATCGCAACAATGCTGTGCGTGCGTGAACGATGCTGAGTTCTTGCCATCTCACGGTCCAAAAGTCTTCAACTAATTGAGGCACTGCCATGGGGAAGGTGCCTAGAGCCTACCAGGTGTTTTGTTAGAAAGCGAGCGCGACTTGACTTCGACTTGACTTGCTTTTTCTATCAATAAAATAATTAGAAAATAAAAGCAAAGGGCAATTATTGTCGGGTAGTTTCCGTAGCATTATGCAGACGGTGCATTGAACCTATGCATGTGCTCCTTGACTTGACTTGATTTGCTCCTCCAAATAAAAAAAAAAGTTAAAGAGAAAACCAGGGAACCGAAGATTATTGCCAAAAAACTACAAGAAATCTCAAACTTTACTTAGAGTAACACATTTATCTCACATTATTTTAATGACAAAAAAAACTCTAAGCTTTGCTTACTGTAATGTTTTAGCTCATTTTTTTATGACAAAAAAATCCCAAAATTTTATTTGTGCGATACATTTATCTTCAATTTTTTTCGTGATACCAAAAATCTTAATTTTTTTTTTTGTGACACCAAATTTTTTGAGATAAATATGTCGTATATATACAAATTCAGGATTTTTTTTGGTGTTACTGAAAAAAGTTCGGGGTTTTTGATGTTAAAAAAAGATAATGGTAAATGTATCACAATGTACAAGTTTTGGATAAATGTGTTGCATGGGCACACGTTTTGAGTTTTTTTTTTGTCACAAAAAAAGTTTTTGATAAATATATTATATTGAGTAAAGTTTGGGATTTTTGATGACTTTTACCCAAGATTATATGCAGACATTTTACGGAAGATTGGAATTGAGTGAGACTTTTTATCCTGATTCGGATGGAGCTACAAGCATATTCGGACATTTAATATATTGACAATGACGGGATAATCTACTGTATATAAACATCGCATTATCAGGTAACTGAGAATGGATTGATAGTAAATGTGGGATGTTTTGCTAGTTAGATGATTACGAAGACTTTGCTTTTATAATCAACAACTAATTGAGTTGTAGCGTTATGTTAAATCCATCTCATCGTACACAAGGTGATCCCATCAACCTTCTTTTTCCCTTTTCATGGACTCACATGGCATTATAGTGGGCTCCTCTTGAGTGGGTGGAATCGCGGATTTATATATATTGGTATCACATTTAGAAATTCTTAGTCAACAGGATCTCTACACCATATGATAATTATTTCTCAAAAGAGATATAAATTATCTTGTCTCATTTTAGAGAACTCTTCCAAATAAAACGAAATAAAAAAAAAATTCCTTTTGGAATCCGCGAGACTAATTCCGTATAGAGCAATTCCATATTATTGGATAAAAAGGTGCTCTTTTCTCCGTGTACGAAAGGACCCAACCCAAGGAAGAAATCATAAGGCAATTTTGTGGTGCTGGAACTGCAACAACAAGACAAGTTGGAAAGAATTAGCCATAATGACGTTGATTTTTCTTGCAATCTGAAGGCATGAGCAAGTATGACAATCTAATTATGTCTAATTAGTATACCAAAAATAAAAAAGGCTCTTGTATTGCATATAAGTAAAAAGTGCTCTTGAGTACTCATTTATAAGATCCAATTATGTGAATCTCATGCTGACTTTACTTTTTTGACACTTGAGATTAATAAGATTTTTTTTTCCAAAAAATAAACAAGACTATTGTGCACTAAAAGTCATGCTGTTGATTGCTTTTCTTTTCATGCCATCTTTGTGATGCACGGGAGCACAAATTTAGAAAAAAGAAAGAGAAATATCGACTCTAGGGCCTCTAAAACCTATGGGGAAGGCACATATCCATCACGCCATATCCCTTATCATTCATTCGATGCAAGTATTTCAATGTCATTTATCAACTTGATTTATTTTCTTAATTGTTCAATTAAAATTTTCTTGGTGTTAATTGTCAAATTGAACATAATAAAATTGTTGTGTTCAAAGCCACTAGATTGCTGCAAAGTATGAAAGATATAGGAATAAATGATATGTCTATTATAACATGCTTATGACACGTCATCATAATTAAGGACAATAATGTAATGTAAAATAAAATTGTTTTATGACTTTATGATGTATTACGGTAATCGAGTGTTGATATGATGTAAAATAGAGATGTGCACCTAAGTATATTCATAAGATGAATAAAATCAACACTGACGCAAGGAAAACAAAGACGACAAAGTTTAGAGAGAAATGACAACACAACACTCTACAGTGCGTGCGTGAACAATGCTAAGTTCTTGCCATCCAACGATCCAAGAATCTTCAACTAATCGTACCGTTGCGATTGCAAGGCATGTTCCACGAAAAGGGCTATTATTGCACGCACAATTTCCACGGCATTGTGCAGAAGGGACACAGAGCCTACGCAGGTGCTTTTTTCTGAAAGCAAGCACGACTTCGACTTGACTTGCTTTTCCTCTTAATAAAATAATTAGAAAATAAAAAGCAAAGGACAATCATTGCAGACATAATCTGCGCTACATTGTGCGGAAGGTGCGTTGAACCTGCCTATGCATGGAGAAAATATTCAGTGGTTCGTGAGCTCCACGTCATCTGCTGACGTGGCGCGTACCACCCAGATATCGACACGCGTCCTGTGAGGAACCCGCCGGAAAATGGAGAGGCTCGTTCTCCGTTCTCTCCTGGTTCTCTCGGCTGGCTTGGCTCGGCTCGCTGACAGAAGAAAGGACAGAGAGCTCAATGGGTCAATAAATGCGTAACACTCCCGCTTAAATAATCTCTCTCCTCACTTGAATTTGCTGGGTTTTTTTCTCGCTCTCTCTCCTCTCTCTCCTCACAAACAGATAGGCTCTGTTTGGCAACTTGCCCAACAGTAATAATTTCGATTTTTGTTCTGAATCGATTTATTTAAACGCGTTTGGTAAAATTTTTGTTCCTAAGCAGTTTGGACAAGGTTTGAGAATCTAAAAAATTTGATTCTCGGAAGAGAATCGAAAAGAGAATCAAAACGGTAAAACCTTGTTCTTCTCTTTTATCATCTTGGTTGCCATTCGCCATTGCCGCCGCCGTCCGCCGCCCCGCCGCCGCCGCCGCCGCCGCCGGCCGCTGGTCCGCCGCCGGCCGCCGGTCCGGCGAGATCGCCGGAGGCTCGCGGAGCCGGGCGAGGTCCGCGAGCTCGCCGGAGGCAAGCCCTCCCCGGCGAGGCTCGGCCTCGCGGATGGCGAGGCCCGGCCTCGCCCGGTGGCGGCCGGCTCGCCCGGAAGACGGCGAGGCCGACTCCGGCCACCGAGCTGGCAAGCCTCGCCCGGTGGCGGGCGAGCCTCGCCGCGGCGGGCGAGGCTCGGCCTCGCCAGATCGGGGCGAGGTCGAGCCTCGCCGGTGGACGGGCGAGCCTCGCCCGCCCGCCAAGGTGAGGCTCGCCCGGCCATCGGCGAGGCTCGCCCGGCCCGCCAGGTGGGCAGCCTCGGGCTCGCCGAGGGCGGGCGAGCCGGGCCACAGGCGAGGCTTGGCCTCGCCGATTTGGCGAGGCCGAGCCTCGCGGGGGGCCGGGCGAGCCTCGCCCAGTTTGCCCGCCGAGGCTCGGCCGACGAAGGCCGACCTCGCCAAGGGCGGCGCTCCGGTGAGCGTCGCCGGCCCTCGCTCTGGCCCGATCGCCGGTCGACCTACCAAATGAAGAAGAAGAAGAATAGGAAAAAGGGAAAAAAGAAAAAAGAAAAAGAAAAAAAGAAAAAAAAAGGAAAAAAAGAAAAAAAGTAAAAAAGTAAAGAAATTATTTAAAATTTATTTAAAAATCAAAAGAAATTATTTAAAATTTATTTAAAAATCAAAAATTAATTTGGAAATGTAATCAATTAATACGTGCACCAAACGATTACTATTCCAGAATAAAAAATTTTGAAGCGATTCAAACACGTGTTTACCGGAATCGGTTGAATGTAATCAAAAAGCATCGTTTATCGAATCGCCCTAGGAATGAATCGTTACCAAACGCGCCCATAACAATCGAGACCTCCTCTGTTTCTTCTCCGCGCATCCCACCCCTTCCACTTCCGGCTCCGGCTCTGGCTCCGTCTCCGCCTCCCCAAAAGCCTCGCCGCCATCTGCCTCTGGCACGTCGCCTCGTCCAAGAGCGCCGCCAGTCGCAGCTGGTCCCAACCCCCTCCACCTCCGATCGTTTCCAACGCGGAGATCGAGCAGAAGTTTTGTGCTCGCGTTGGTCTCTCGGCAGCTTCTGGACCTCCGTCCGATTGCGTCCCTCTGACGAACTCGTCATCAGCTTCGACTCCGTGCCGCCGCCGCCGATGGCGTCCTCCGTCTCTGGCATCTGCTCGTCCTCCCCGTCCCTCAGGCCGAAGACGCCGCCGGCCTCCGCCGCGAAGCCGTCGGCCTTCGGCCCGAGGGAGACAGCCTCGCCTCGTTCCCCAGCGAGCGCTGTCCCTGACGCTGGCCCGCTCGGTCGCGGGGGAGATCTCAGCGGACCTGGGCAGGGCGGACGGCGCGGCAAAGAAGGAGAGGCGCAGGCTGGAGAAGGATTCCCGCTCGCTGTGGAGGAGGTACATGGACTGGCTGTACGAGCACCGAGAGCTAGGGCTTTTCCTGGACGTGAGCCATATTGGGTTCACGGACGAGTTTGTGGAGGAGATGGAGCCCTGGTTCCAGGCCGCGTTCTAGGTGATGGAGGAGTTGGCGCGATCGCCAACCTGGACGAGGGCCGCATGGTCGGGCACTACTGGTTGAGGAATTCGGAGCTTGCGCCGACTTGGTTCCTGAAGGCGCAGATTGAGAGCACGCTCGATGTCGTCTGCAATTTTGCTACCCGCGGTAAGGTCAGTTCTGAAATTCCGGTTGTTGTTGCTCTCCGTGTGGTAAGAGAGGCTGTAGTTCCCTGCGTTTTTTTTTTTTTTTTTTTTTTGAATCGGTTTGCTGTCATAGTTGCTTACGGTTCTCCTCCATTATCTGGAGCAAGTGTATATGCTGCTTGATTCACTTATGCGCAATGGTCTTTTGTCTTCGTCTTTTGATTCGGAATTTGAAAAGTGTTAGTAAATTTTAGATTTTGCGCATCAGATTTAAGTAAAGTTACAAGCTATGGATGAATGTTCAGTTATAAGTCTCGGCACATTGGGTGAATACCCTGTGTCAGCGATTTTTTGACTTTTGACAGTCCGAATGATATCTCAATTTTACTTTTGGCAGATTAGATTCATTAACACATATCCGGCTGGAATTTACCATTAAATTGCGCAGCTTGGTCCTGAGCTGGCTTCTACCCTAGTGGTTGTGATATCAAAGGTGCTTGCATGTATTTTGCTTTGTGATCTCTCCTTTATGCATATTGGAAGAATATATAGTAATTCATTGTTATTTCCCGTCCTATAGAGTGGTGGTACTCCTGAAACCAGAAATGGCTTATTGGAAGTACAGAAGGCCTTTTGTGAAGCGGGATTGGAATTTGCAAAGCAGGTTTTGGTCCCAGTTTTTTTTTCCCCTGCCTATAGAAGTTTCACTGACAAGTCGTTGAGTTTCATGTTCTTTTTAAAGATGCTAACTAGAGCAGAGTTGACAACTAATTATTAGCTTCTCATGATGCTCAAGGGCTATAAGCTATTGAATGTCAGACCTAACCTTTTTACTGCGAAGAATTTAGTTGATCTTGGTTGATGTGCTCATGTGGTTTTCACAGAGTAGGTTCCATGGCCTTTCTATTGTTGTTGCACATCAACTAAATCCAAAATAAATAAATAAATAAATAAATCCAACACCTTGTTGATTTCTTTTCTGGTTGAGCATTTTGTTTAGGGCAAGCTTCCAGATGTCTCGGATTGAACTCCATTTTGGTGCATGTATTTTATAATTAGGAGTATCCTGTTTAGTGGCCTTTTAAAGTCATTATTGCTAATGAGGCTTAGTCAGTTTGTTAGTCTTGCATGGAAAAGTTATTGCTTGTGATGTTTAACAAAATCTTGGGTAACTGGATGTCTTCTTCTATATGTCACTCTGATGGTGCACTTGGATGAAGTTATGTCAAAATTAATCTTTTCGGTTGTTTGCTTAAGTGAAATTTTGGCACCTTCAATTTTGCAGATATTGCATTGATCACTGTTTTTCCCATCATGAATGTAGGGCATTGCCATAACATAAGAGAACTTGTTGTTGGACAATACTGCGCACATTGAGGGCTGATTGGCTAGATTTCAAATGTTTGACTGGGTGGGTGGCAGAACATCTGAAATGGCTGCAGTTGGTCTACTTCCAGCAGCCCTTCAAGTTCGTAAGCTTAACTTCTAATCTCATCGTGGTTATATTCTGATTTGACTCGAAGAGCATATTCATTAGCGACTCCAACTTCAGGGGATCAATATTAGAGAAATGCTTGCTGGTGCATCCTTCATGGATGGGGCAACTAGGACGAAAGTGGTAAGATTGCTGTCGACTGATGTTATTTGGTGTTTCTTTGGATGTTTTGTTGTTATCCAAGTCCAGTAAAGGAATTAGTTTCAGTACCAGTGGGGCAACTTATGGTGTAAAATCTTGCTCAGTGTGTAGTGCTTAGGATTCTGCATGTGCACTTTTATGATGTAAGAAGCTGGGTCGCCCGAATGAACTAAGTATGGTTGAGATATCAGTCTTGATTATAGATAGCTAATCGGGCATTCAAGGATGTCAGCTAACAAGTTGAACGGTTGTCTTTGATAGTATGCACTGTGATGTATGCAAGAGTAACTTGTGAACTTATATGCAGGAGAATTGTCACTTGTTTCCCATCATTATGCACTGAGAAGATTTTGTAGTATATGTGCTAGAGGATGTCATACAGTATAATTCACTGTAAAATAGAATGCAGAGTATCCATTAGATCCATTTAAGCTCACGACTGGCAATTGCTATTGTTGTCGCTTAGTTGCTTCAAGGCATATTCATTTCTAGTTGCTGATGCACTCTACAGTGAATCAAATTATAGCCTTTTGGTTTCATGCATTTTGATTTGTGCCTTCTCTTGTTGCCTGCTTGTAGTATCAATTTCGCCAGCAATTCAAATCCTTGTTCAAGATGCAGAGCAAATCCGCAATGCAAGTCGGGGAGATGATCCTGTTTCCTTGTCCAGGATATCCATTACTGTAGGTTGTCTGAAAAGAACCATAGATACGTTCATTTAGGGATTGATAGCATATCCACACTGTTTGCATTCCTAGATTGTAATTCCTTTCTCTGCTTGCAGTATTGCTAACTTGTTTGTTGTGTCAGAAGATCCACAGAAACATTGATGTAGGGACTGTAGATTGACTTAGCATGTCCACACTGTATGTGCTTCCTAGATTGTAAATCCTTTGGCAAGTAACTTACCACTGTACTACTTTTGTCAAATAATCACAAACATAAATGTCAAGGCCTGTTTGGGGTGGCTGTGAGTTTCAGCTTGCCTTTCTGGTTTTAGCTGTGGGTTTGAGTTTTTGGCTTTAGCTTTGACTTTAAAGAAATGAAGTTGGTAGAAGACATAACTTCTAACTTGAAAGTGACTGGCTCATTTTGAGAATTTAATAGTACTGAACGCTGAACCTTAAATCATAGATGTTTGGATTCTTGGATAATTTTACTTCTAAAATGAAGCATATAATAACTTTGAGTGACCAAAAGCCATAATACCTGATGTGCAGTCCCTACCATCCCCCTCAGTGCAAAAACCAAAAACAAAAAAAATAAAAATAAAAACAAAAACACACACAAAAAGAAGTTACAACATAAGAACTATCGGTAGTTTTCCGTAGCTGTCTGAGTGGCTTCTCTACTGACACTGATCAAAGGATGGTTCTTACCTTTTGTAGTCCTGTGTCAGCGGAAATAACTTTTTTTCTTTTCCAGGTGAAGAACAACCCTGCTGCATTGCTTGCTTTATGTTGGTATTGGGCTTCTGATGGCGTAGGATCTAAGGTGTTATATTTGAATGAGAGTGTCTTCTGAATTGTTGTTTTTTTCCCTTTCAGTTTGCAGTCATTGACAATTGTTTCACTATTTAAATTGCTGCTGTCAGGACACGGTAATTCTTCCTTACAAAGACAGCCTTCTGTTATTCAGTTGGTATCTGCAACAACTTGATTTGGATGGCAATCAGGTATGTGTTTAATGTTTTAGTGAAAATAAGGAGTTCCGTCTCCATCTCTAGTTTCGAAAATGTTAAATCTCAAATTGTTCATTTCACAGGTCAATCAAGGGCTTACTGTTTATGGGAATAAAGGAAGCACAGATCAGCATGCGTAAGTTATTTTTGATAAAGTAATGCCACTATTACTTTTACATGCTGGTGACGTGATTATTCCTGATGCATGTTATTGTCTAATTTCCATATAGCTACAAACAACAGCTGAGAGAGGGTGTGCACAACTTCTTCGTAACTTTCATTGAAGTGCTTTGTGAGAGACCACCTGGTCATGATTGGGAGCTTGAACCTAGTGTTACCTGTGGTGACTATTTGTTTGGAATGCTTCAAGTTAGTTTACAATAAGAGCTACTAATATTTACCTTTAAGAAGATTCTAGCAATAGTCGAAGTTCTTATGTCTATTGTTTCTGAAGTTTAAGATCTCACACTTCTCTTGGAAAGGAGACATGAGTTCAGTGGATGATTTACTTATAGTCACTCGGTTGTTTTCTGCAATTGATCCCTTTTAGATATGGTGAACTTCTGTAGGGAACGGGCTATGCTCTATATGCCTATGATCGTGAGTCTATAACAGTCACTGTTGAAGAAGTGACCCCTAGATCAGTGGGGGCTCTTATAGCATTGTATGAGCGAGCAGTTGAGATATACGCCTCATTAGTTAATATTAATGCCTATCATCAACCTGGTAAATAGTTTACCTTATAATTCTTATTTAAATTAGATGATTGCTATATGTTTTGGGCTTGTTGCTGTTGAGAATATGTGTGGCCTCTCTGAGTCAAGAAATCAAATCAATTCATCCAACTGGCTGTCTTTTTCTTGGCCCCGATGTGCGACTGAAATTCTTAGGTGTCGAAGCTGGGAAAAAGGCAGCAGCAGAAGTATTTGCTCGTCAAAAACGGGTTCTGGTTGTACTCAATGAGGCCAGGTATCTTACTAGAACAAGCTTGTCTAAGATGGAAACTATCAGCTCTTAAGGAACGGGGAACACTTAAAGAACTGTTGAGTGGGGTGATAGAAACATGGATAAGAAGAAACGCAAGCTCGTAGGCATTGCAGATGATGGATAGAAAGAGATCCGCATTGAAAGGACAGATGAATTTGGCCAAATAGTAAGTTTTCAACGAAAAAAAGATATTAATCATAAAGCCTTGTAATACTAAATTGTCCATTATAATTTCTTTTGCGTCTGACAAAGAAACGCCTATTCATTACTTTGATGTTTTCATGCCAATCTTCTTGTTTTGAATGTTTTGCAACAGTTAACCCCAAAGGAAGCTTTCCGATTGCTTTCCTGTAAATTTCATGGAAAAGGGCCTGGCAAAATGAAGCAAGAGAAGTGCATGAAGCAATACCAGGAAGAATTGAAGTTGAAGCAGATGAAGAATTCAGACACGCCTTCTTTGTCTGCAGAGAGGATGAGGGAAGCTCAAGCCTTTCTTTTCTTTTTTTTTTTTTTTTTTTTTTTTTTTTCTCTAATAGTAAGCCATGCTTACAAAGTTCTGGATGCATATTAGTATGTTAACTTCCTATACAATAAACTTCCTCCCAGTTCTTTACATGAGTCCACTTTCGATAGGATTTGGAAGAAGATTTGGCAGCAGAACATGATCATCTATCAACTGGAGTCCAAGATAAGGGAATTACGGCAAGTCATCAAAAGTTTAATCATGCAGTACACGCAATTGATTCTCTGTAGTCAACATGATTCCAACAATCTGGACATTTGTTGTTCTGTATAGCACGCTGTGGAAGGGAAAGATGAGTTTTTAACACCAGCAAATGAGGAAGAGTCAATTTTATCATCTGAACCTATTGTTGATGCTGAAAGCAAGGTGGCTAATGGTTATATAGATGCAGAAGTACTTTTTCTCAACTCTTTTGATTTTATTGCTTTAATGTGATTGCAAACCCGACATGTATTCAGGCACTTCATTTTATCACCGTATTCGTCACTCCCATCACAGCAGTCTGAGTATCATGGAGCAGGCAAAGAACATATTTTAGGAGGAAACATTAAGGAGGCAGAAAAAGAATGACCACCTGCTAGTTAACCTTTGTCCAGCGGATGCTAAAATCAGTATTACAAGAACCAGAACGATCTAGTAATTCCGTCAACCTATTGAGGTCAGATGATGTCAGCATATAAATCTTTTATAGGACCTTAGCATTTATTTTTGAGTACGGGAGCAAGTACGAATTTATTTTCGAAAGTTTTAAAGGAAAAAAAAAAAGAGTTGCCCAAGTTTATTTCAAAAAGGGTTGTTGGGCAAGAAAAAAAAAAGAGGTATTGGACGCCAAGTTTATTTTAAACTAGGTGTGTGCAATTTTTTTTTTTTTTTGGTGCATGCAAATTTTATATGCTTAGTTCCATGAAGTGATCACTGGAGTCATGAAAATTCGTTATTTAGATTGAGTACAGATTGGAATGCTTCAATCCACATTCTCCTCGTAAATCTTTTGACTAGAAAAAGAGGAGATTTTAAGAATCAGGATCGGCACTGATACTCATTAGTCGCCCCTTTCGCTTCACGCATTGCCATCACCTCTAGCAAAGCATTGTGCAATCTCTCCTTCTTAAGCCACACTGTCCTCCATACTCCTTGATGATGATGAGTGAAGCTAATGAGGCGGGAAAGTTAAACGTCCCATGATGAGTGTAAAGCTAATTAGGCAGGAAAGTTAAACGTCTCATTTGATCAAGTGTTCACTTGAAAAGAAAAGTGCATTATATTTCAATTCGCTAGTGAAAGGGTAAACGGAAAAGAGCGAAGTAACAAATTGCTTTTGAGAAAAGAGACCATGGCGTCAAGAATCAACAGATTAACATCAATCGCATTGAAAAAATTTTGTGGAGAAGCTGATACATGCATCCCCATGAAATGTCAACAAGCATTAAAACTCATGCCAACAACTTGGCGAGTTCATCAACCCTCAAGCTTCCTAGTGGTGATACATACAAGTGGTGTTCATCCAACTCTTTTTCCTTTGAATTTTTGTATCTCTCTACTTGTTTCCTCTCTCCATAAGTGTAGAAGAAGGTTCGCCTTCGGCATCTACATTTCCATCTTCTTCCTTCACAATCTTCTTGGACACAGCTCTCCTAGGTCAGTGCCTGAAAATGGGGCTAGGTGGAGCAGTCTTTGCAAAAGCAACCGCCCTTTGTAAGCAATGTCAACATCCAATGAATTACTAATCAAGATAAGTGCACTGCCGTTCTCGACAGCCTGCCTTAACATCGTGCAGTTTCTCTGTTTCCACCATGGTCTCGGATTCTTCCGCAACAACATCGGGCATAGCAGCAGCTGCATTGATGCTCTTTGCATCTTCTGATTCTTCTGCTTCACTGCTTTTGCCGTCTACAGTGATTTTATTTCCATCAACCTCCCTCAAAATTGAATCTGCATCAGTAACTCCATATACCTCGTTTTCTTGAACAGGACTGGTTTTGCCAGGAACTTCCTGTTTTTCATCCTGTTCTGGGATTACTGGAAGAGGAGATCCTTCACATGCACGATCAACACTAGATGGATAATCCTTGTAATAAACTTCAGGAGTTGGAAAGTAAGACTTCCACTCTCTTCCTCTCCACATAAGTATGTGCTCATCTTCAAATGAGATTAACACACATGGGACTAGGTCCTGGAAATGAGGAACAATGAACAACACATCTTAACCATCAACAAGGAAATCCTCGTCTCACCCCTACAAGACACACCCACCTTGCATTTCAATTTTCTTTCTTACATGTGATTAGAAAGACTCCTCTCAGGTCAAAAATGTTTCACAACATCCAAGAAATCTGCTTCCGACCACAAGCAGGGGTGCCTGGACAATCTGCGAGGATGATGGAATTAGAAGAAAAATAAAGAAGCTAACTCATTTGCAAACATCAATGATCCCTGTAGCAAAGGCACGACTAAACCAAATACCCGTGTGAAAGCAACATATTGCCAGACTCTTGATCGATGATGCAGGAACTAGTGACTTAATGTTCCATAGCATAATGAACCTAAGTGAAGATGAGTGCATATGATATGTTGCTTGCCTAATCAAGCAAGGAAGCTATGTATGTGCCAAGACGAACATTCCATCAGAACCTCAGTGATGAACTGACCAACTATATTCTACAGCCAAAAGGATAAAAAAAAGGTGACCATGACCAAATATGTTTGAGACATATTTCTGATTCAATAATATGCTCAACTTCTTCTGAGCTAGTCTTCCTCAGACAATTTGCAAAGAGGGGAAGGTATAACTAGCAGTAAAAATTACCAATTTTTTTTTTCATGAACAAGCTTCTTAATTCCTTCAAGTGTCCTCCACACCACTGTCATAAACTTTAAGATATGCCTCCTCTCCTTCATCCTGATTTCGAATTATAGAAAAGGTATCAATCATACGAAGGTTATGCTAGAAATTACTAAGGATTGCTGCGACAGAAAGATCTTGCAAACTTCCACCAAATGTCATCCAGATAGAAGTAAAGCCAAACAACTGAACCATGCATTAGGACATCACCTTTAGAGAGTATTGCTACCAAAGAAAAGAAAATTGAATCTAAGTTCAGATAGCAACATTCTACAAGTTAATACAAAAGTAAGCCTTTTAAGGTTAATTGCCTCGAGATACATGCTGATGCTACACGTAGAGGAGCAAATGTACTCCAAAGGATGAGAGACAGATACCTCAGATGTGTCATCTATTGTCGATCCGGCATTAAATGATCTAGAAAGTTTTTCTTCATCAATTTGGTTGTTTACTCTCATATCTTCCTGTGAAGGAGGAAGAGAATGCATTACTGAAATAAATGCTAGTTTTTTTGTCTCATCAAATTTCTAAAAGGCAAGAGCTCGCACAAGTTCGTAATTTAGTAGCTCAATCCGCTCCTGCAAGTCTGAAATATGATGCTTAAGTGCCTGCAGTAAAAGAAAATTTAATAACATAGAATAGGATAAGCATCGTGACAAGCTTAAGGATAAGGGATTAAAAATAGTTTTTCAATCAGTTTCACCTCACGTCTCTGAAGTTCAATAGAGCGAGCCAACGCCTGCCTTCTAGTCAGCAAATTTCTGGGTCTCACTGCATGAGGCCTTTGATAATTCTTCCCACGATAAACGATGATAGCATAGCTTTTCATAGTCTTATCTAAGGATACCAGCACTCCACCACTTTCAGCCTCTAAAGAAACTACAAGATGCTTCACTTGTGCAAAACTTTTCCCCTCACCATTAGTTTCACCAACTCGCGATACTTCCAATGCAAGTGCATGTTCTCTACGGCACCATCAAAAATGCCACGCCTTCCTGGATTAAACCAAACAGAAGATGAAAAGCTAGTCATGAAAGCTGACTTTTTTACATTGTTCAATCAAGAGGCAAACCAGCTATTCTTACCGATAAGCAGGAAGAGCTTCATACTCAGACCAATCTTACGTAGTGAAGATCTCTCCTCATCACTTATGGTTTCCAGATCAACTGGAAGGTCTGCTGGTCTAAGATTCTCCTGCACTTTTGCTAGAGCTTTCTCAGCCCTTTGACCTTCCCTTTAGCCTGGAAAGAAGAGGAAAAAATAAATGGAAAATGTGATAAATAATTAAGGAAATGGAGCAGAATTTTATAGCATAAGTTTGTTCAATCTCGTAACTTACAAGAGCAAGTTTCTTCTCAAGATATTTCAAGAGTGCAGCGTGCTTATTGAGTGATTCATCTCTACGCATTTGCTCAACATCTTTGCTACTTATTTCATTCCCCCACCGAGAGGTGGCAGCCAGAGTTTCAGTAAGAGTGCCAGCAACAAGTGGGCTTTTAGAAGCTTTTAATTTTGATTCAATTGCAGCTGAGGCCCTCTGACGTGCTTGGTCTTCCTCATTTGCCTGCACATCTGTTAGTTTTTCTCTCTCTTTCAATGCTTCTACCACCACAGGAGGCAAGAAGTCATTGCCCCTGTAAAACACAATATAATCTTTGTTCCTAGAAAGTAGTGTTCCCCCAGTTAAATTCTGCATTCAAAATGACACAAATCAATAACAAGAGCACCAAATTTTCCTTACCTAAAGAAAAGGACAGAATATGCAACACTAAACAGAAGTTGATATTATCATAATGCCAGAACATTAAGATTGGAACAAAATGCTCGGAGAGATAAGAACTTGCATAACCAATCCTTCACAACACTACACAAGTATGTCCCAGAATGGTTACCATTATGATAACAATTATAAATTCCATGGTCAGAGATGAAATAGAAAATTCAGCATTGTACTGTGGGCTTGAAGGATAATGATTTAGTCAAACTACCACTCTATGGCAAATAGTAGGTAATTCTTTCTGTCAGGCAAATCAAATAAAGTACAGACTCTGAAAGGTTCTGTGCTCGATGAAAGCAAACAGAACACCCATTTTCAACAATAATTAGCTCATACATATATGCTAAAAGTCAACATATGTAGATTGTCCAACCTTCAGTTCCTCAGCCATTCTATCATTGCAAGTATTTAGCACGCCGCGTTTAATTGCTATTTTTGCAATAGCACTGTTCTCCCACAACTTTACCATGGCCTCAGCAAGACCTTGCAGCTTTCTGTTTCTTCCTACAAAAAAAGTAGGATTAGTTTAGAACAATTTTGAGACATGCTATAATCAAACCAGTTTGTCAGCCATTAACCAGCAATGGCAGAAAAGCACAAACTTTATTGCCATTGATGCACACATACCCAGGGCAAAATGTGAAGGCATCGTTCTTGCAAGTCTACGAAACCTGGTCATCTCTTTGTTTCTCAGACAATGTCTAACCCCATAAGGAAGAAGCCTAACTGGAGGTTTATATCCAGGAACCTCTGAAGGGAGCAAGTCAGCATCAACTGGAACTGGCTCACAGCCTGACCAATCCTTGAACCGTGGACCCAACTCATCTAATAAACTGTTAGGATCATTCATATCCATGCGTTTTTCCTTAAGACAGATCCTTCATATATTCTGCAGAACCACATAAATTCCGGCCTCCTTTGCTATGAAAAACATTACTGGCTGTGTCCTCATTTTTCAGAGAATTCACACTGGTCTGTATTTTTTCGTTGTATCATTGGACACAAGAAAGTGTATACGCCATCCCTCGGTACAACACCACTGAACTTCCAGATCTCCATATAACAAAGCCTCCAGTCCTACTCTGACAAGGCAAGTGTATTAGAGGCTCATTATCTCAGTGCATCAATGATTCATGATTAAAATAAAGACTCTCAAGTCTCCAACGCCAACAGAGATTTATTCAAGTGATTACATCTTTTGAAGTCATGATTTTATATCCATTCCAGATGTCAAATACGGCACTTAAATGCATGCAAGCAATCAGCAAACTCATGAAAGTTCCAGGCTCATCAAGATTCAACCTTCATTTACTTACTTATCCATAAGCAAAGAAGAGACCAGCACTAACCTCCAAAGTTTCATGGGTTCTTTTCATGTTAAGTGACAGGGGACCTTCAAATTTCAACTTCACCACTTTATCCTCTCTCCACTTCTCATGTATAGAATCCACCAAAGCCTGGGTAATCCCTGCATCCCCAACTTCCATATCCTCCACCATCCTGAGAGCAATTTTCCTAAGCCTCCTGAGCTCATGTTGCAGAATTACTCTCTCCGCCAAGTCCACATGCTTCCTCGACTTGGAAACAGCTGCAGAAACCGCGTCCATAAGGAAGCGGGAGCTTGAACCCAAATGGGAGAGAGGACAGAAGAGCCAGACCACACTCTCCATGACTGCCTACAATGCTCGCAAAATCGTGCGGTCCGTAATTTCTCGCGCAGATGGCACGCGAAAGAAGAGATATAAAGTGAGACTACCCGTGAATTTTCTGAATCACCGACGAATGCTGCAATCCATTGGCCATGTTTGCAACAGAGGATGGGGACATGCAATTGGAGCTCCTGAGTATGCAATATTCAAACAGGACCACAAAACAAGCAGAACATCTTGCGATTGATCAAGGCAAGAAGCTCCTTCAGTGCACAGAAGCATTCCCATCATCCATTACTTTTGCGTTTTCATGTTGATCATGGCGTATATTCATCTAACTGTCATAGGTAGGGAAACATATAGGAGAACATCACGGCGAACATGAGTAACCACAGATATACGGCTTTAGCGATAATTGGAATGAGCATATCATCTTGAAGATCCTAGAGTCTGGAGGGCGTCGACGCTGCTCTGCAGGTGGTTGCAGAAATGGGATCCCCCAAATCTCGGCCGCCCAAGCAGATTAATGCGCGAAGGAAAGCGGCGCCGGAGCAGAGATGGAGCGAGCAACGGAGCAAAGAGCGAGCGCCGAAGCAGAGACGGAGGAAGCGACAGGACCAGCGAGCGAGCGAGCGCCGGGCGACGGCGGGGAACGGCGGCTTGACAAACGCAATGCACGGAGTCGAAGCTGATGACGAGTTCGTCAGAGGGACGCAATCGGACGGAGGTCCAGAAGTTGCTGAGAGACCAACGCGAGCACAAAACTTCTGCTCGATCTCCGCGTTGGAAACGATCGGAGGTGGAGGGGGTTGGGACCAGCTGCGACTGGCGGCGCTCTTGGACGAGGCGACGTGCCAGAGGCAGATGGCGGCGAGGCTTTTGGGGAGGCGGAGGCGGAGCCGGAGACGGAGCCGGAAGTGGAAGGGGTGGGATGCGCGGAGAAGAAACAGAGGAAGTCTCGATTGTTATCTGTTTGTGAGGAGAGAGAGAGAGAGCGAGAAAAAAACCCAGCAAATTCAAGTGAGCAGAGAGATTATTTGAGCGGGAGTGTTACGCATTTATTGACCCACTGAGCTGTCTGTCCTTTCTTCTGTCAGCCAGCCGAGCCAAGCCAGCCGAGAGAACCAGCCTCTCCATTTTCCGGCGGGTCCCTCACAGGACGCGTGTCGATATCTGGGTGGTAAGCGCGCCACGTCAGCAGATGACGTGGAGCTCACGAACCACTGAATATTTTCTCCTATGCATGTGCTTCTTGACTTGATTTGACTTGCTTTTCCAGGTAAATGAAAAATTGAAAAGAAAACCAACAGGCAATGCTGATACTCAGAGTAAGGTTGGCCGAAGATTAGTGCACACATTCTACGAAAGGCTGGATTTTGGTGAGACTCTGTATTCCGATTTGAATGGAGCTACAAGCATATCCAGACATTTAATATATCAATAATTCCAAAAAAAAAAAAAATAATGACTGAAGGATTTATAATATAAAAAAATTATCGAGGTAACTAATAATCGATAGATATTAAACATGGGAGGTTTTGTTTGTTCTTATTTGGGCAAGTTAGAAAATTAAGATGATTTTATTTGTATAATCAATAACTAATTGAGTTTCGGCATTATGTTATATCCATCTCATTACTTACACGAGATAATTCTGCTGACCTGTTTTTTTTTCTTCTCATGAACTTAGTTGGCTCTTTCCAAGTGGTGGGAATTGTGAGTTTATATATTCGGTATCACATGCACTGTCGAATAATTATTTAGTAAATACCTGTTACCTTTTTATTTCATTTGTTGTTTAGCTTTATATTTCATGTTGGCATTTTCAGACAACAGCTTCTCCACCAAAGTGCATTTTTCCTTTGCACAGTATTAAGTTTCTTCAAACCCTGAAATGATAAGATGATATAGGAAAAGAAGCTTAATGGCTCAGTATGTGAGTGACTAACCACACCTGATCATTCTCGATCAAAAGCACACAAGTAAGAAGATTAAAATTTAACGTTAATAGACTGTTGAACTAATCGAACCGGGGCGACGCATGCTGCAATAAAAGGGCAACCATTGCACACGTAACTTCCGTAGCACTGCGCAGCAAAAGCGTAGCGCCTACGCTAGCCTTTTGTTTGAAATTGAGCACGACTTGACTTCGACTTGACTTGCCTTTTCTATTAATAAAATAATTAGAAAATAAAAAGCAAAGGACAATAATTGCGGGCGTAATTTCCGCAGCGTCTAATTTTATCTTGACTTGACTTACTTTTCTAAGTAAATGAAAAAAGAAAACCAACGGGCGATGCTGATGCTCGGAGTAAGGTCAATTGAAAAGATTAGAAGCACGCGTTTTATGGAAGACTAGAATTGGGTGAGCCTCTGTATCCCAATTTGAATGGAGCTACAAGATATTCGGACATTTGACAGATCAATAATGACCATAGAATATACGGTATGTGGATATTGCTTTATTGACGCCACTGACAATTGATTGATAGTAAATACAGGAGGTTTTGTTCATCATTGCTTGAATAAATTAGACGATTATGGTGATCTTACAATCAATAACTAATTGAGTTGCCACCTTATGTTAAATCCATCTTATACGTGAGGAGATTCTGTTGAGCTGATGTTATCCCTGATGTTACTAAGGGTGTTAGTAAGACACAAGCACCAGAAAAATTTGTAATGCAAAACAGAATTTAGTAACAACACACTCATTTCTGATAGAATGAGTGCACACCTTGTGCCAATACCAACTCCATTGTGTCAAGTTTTGGACCCTGAGAGCCCAAAATCTTCACTTAAAAGGAACGGGGAAGAGGAAAGATGAAACAATTGAAATACATTACGCAAGTGTATTTAGTGTATCATTTCATCCCAAAACAAGGCCCAGATCTGGTCCACCTGCAAAATATGCAATTGAATTTAAAACAACAACAAGTGAGTTCTAGCATATCTTTAGTCCCCACTTCAGACTTCAAAGGACAACGAGAAACTGCATTCTTCAGCTTCTTTTGGTAAGAGAGAGGGTGGCTCAAGGGGAGAGATATCATTCATTCAACTAAGAACATCTTTAACCTCTCAAAGTAGCCTTATGAACCATAGTTTGCTTGCGGATTTGGTGGCAGCTTTCCTCAACAAGATCAAGGAGCTTTTCCAAATTTGTAGGCCATGAGTTCAAGATATCATTGCTCTCCTTTGCTGTCTGGAAACAGACAACTCCCATCGGCAGGTCTATCTTTCCCACTGGGGACTTGGAAACAACCATTTTGAAGAGATGCTTCTTAGCTTCCTAAAATGGTCACAGAACTAGTAGGTCATGCTGATAGAGTATCATATAGGCTTGTATAATTACTATTATGCAGTATCATATAGATTGAGGCATGTTAACGATTAAAGCTTTCTACAATAGCGGTAATAGAGCCCTAGAAACATACTTCCTTTCGTCGAGTGATTTCAGCTACATAGATTTTCTAAGCACAATAAGAAAGCTCTAATCACGATATATATTTTGTAACATTGGAAATGGTGAGTCATTAGAATTTCAGGCTTCTTGGCACAAGAAATGGTTTCACAATGCCAAACATTGACACTTACAATTACAAAAAATTTTATGAGAAGTTTTTTCTTTGTTTTGGTCAATGTGAGAAGAAGTTGACTAAGCATAGTGTGTACGCATATATATATGTCTGAAATTATCGCGGAATAACTACGAGGACAACATTCTCAACCTCAAGACAAGCCTTGGCTTTCAAGGCACCAAAACCTCTTTTCCACTTTTTTGGAACTTGCGTCCAAGTCCAGCAACCATACCACGCAGGTATCTGGGGTAGAGAGGCTGCTCGGGGTTTAATAAGGGGTCTAGGCAATCAGTCATAAAGATTGACATTGGTAAAGAATATAAATAAATGTTCAACATAAATAACCCAGATGCTGAGGCATAATGGCTATGCAAGTTTCTTCAAGGTAATCCTTGAGTAATACTTCAAAACAACATTAATATTCTGCATATAATAGAGTTACTCATATTTGAATGATGATCCAAAGAAAACAAGAAAAAACGACGAAGTTCTGTAATTACATGTTAGCTTATCCTCTGTCTAAGATCTTCTGCTGCCTTCTCAACAAGTGCGCCTTCAAGCATGCTTTTTTTCTCATTCTCAAATTCATATCTGAAAGTACTCCAAAGAGCAGTAAATTGGATAACCACCATTGTGAACAAATGTTTTGGCTACAACAAGGCATGATCAACCAAATTCTATGGCAGAATACGGAGATATTGCAAGAAAATGTACAACCAAATACCTAGAAACAATTCAAAGATGTACCTGAATTGGAGAATTTCTTAGAGATTTTTATCTTCTGAATTGGCATTAAGAAGGCTTGACTGCATACGATCATGTGGTGACCGAACTAAGTACTAGTAGATTTTCCTTAGAACCTGCCACTGATTAAATCACGGAATGAATAGCCGTGCCTTAAAAAAATCAATGAAGACTTGACAAAGCCTCATATGGAAGAGCTTCGCTGGTATCCACTACTTAGGGTTTCCCCTTCGCTGATGGCATCTCATATATCGCCATATAGCAACCGCAAATCTCAAGGTAACCATTGTAATGTGGGTAATTCTTACATGTTAACCATATGAATGCGAAGTAAGATGTGTGTTCAGATCCATTAAGTACATCTCTAACATCAGAGTTTGTGATAAAGATATAAAGGAAAAAGAGAATGCGATAGATGAATAAAGCTATGGCTTAAACCACAACCTGAATACCAGGTAGCACTTGATTGGTGAAAAAATTCTAGTAAAAAAATAATAGACACAACATTAGAATAAGTAAAACACCTGTTCACCATATTATGGGTTCATATTATATCCGTTTCAACTCCAGAAGTGACGGAATATCGGCTGGTGCTTTTTCCATAATACTTTCCCCTTCTTTAGGCTTTTTCTTCTCTTTGGAAGGATCTGCATTAAATACTGGGGGGCTGATTTTCTGGATCTGTGCTCAGACGTAGTCCTGGCGATCTAAGCACAAAGGAACCTGCAAAATCCATCAATGAAAACCAATTATAGTAATAGAGCATAAACGGCTAAAAGCAATACAAAAATCCCATACTTGTTCAAGGATAAAGACAATTTTCTCCTTATTTTCCACTGCTCCAAAATTTTCCACTGCAATTCAAACCACTCATGATGTTGGACAAGGAAAAACCAATTACAAGATGAGTGACCACAGAAATCAGCTTCTAGTTATTGCAATTTCTTGTATCAAATCAGCAGTATCTGCTATAAGACCCTGTTCTTCCTTTACTTTTTGCAAGTTTCTTTAGCAACCGTGCTCTCTCAATTTCGACATATAGCTGCATAATGACACTAGCTATAGAAACCACAAAATCAGAACAGATTGCTCATGAACATAGCCCGCAATAGAGTCTGATTTCACATTTTCACCTTCTCAGCAGAAACAGAGTTAAGTGTCTTAATAAGCTCAATCTTGGTCTCAAGATCAGGTGTCTGGTCGATATATCGCATGGCCTGCTTCTCCATTGCTACAATAACCTCTTTATAAGTAAATAGCAACGCGTATGTCACCATCCAATTAATTCATTACTTGATTATGTCTCGAGCAAAATTAAAACTTTTAGTTGAACTATCTGATTAATAGCAAGAAAAATTATTTATTCTAAAAAGGAAATAGAGTGAAAAATAGGAACTAAAAGGGGTAATAGCAAGGTGCAATAGAAATACAATCACGAGGATCCCAGCCAAATGAAAAAACTTGCAAACAGCATGAGCACCAGGCTTGAGTTCTTGCATCTCTAGATATTGCCGAGAGCGAATACCCATATAGATATGCCAATGAGATTCATGTTTCAAATAGTCATACATGATGGCATATTACGACTACACAAAACGACAGTAT